>NC_143038.1:73835000-74035000 GCF_057628025.1 Oncorhynchus mykiss | reverse complement strand
TTTTGCAGTTATACAGCTTATTAACTGCAAATCTATTTATTTTGCCATGAGGTGGAGAGAGATTTTTGCAGTTTTAAAGCTAATTTCATGCAAATCTAATTATTTTGCCATGAGGTGGAGAGAGATTTTTGAAGTTTTAAAGCTAATTTCCTGCAAATCTATTTATTTTGCCATGAGGTGGAGAGAGATTTTTGCAGTTTAAAAGCTAATTTCCTGCAAATCTATTTATTTTGCCATGAGGTGGAGAGAGATTTTTGCAGTTTTAAAGCTAATTTCCTGCAAATCTATTTATTTTGCCATGAGGTGGAGAGAGATTTTTGCAGTTTTAAAGGTAATTGTGCCATGATTTATGCTAATATGGTTGATTTTGTTAGTCTATGGAGGTCAGGGCCCTTGGGCACGTGCCCTGCATGCCCGGTCAGTATTCTGACTGAGACCCCGAGTGAGACCCCGACTGAGACTACGACTGAGACAACAACTGAGACAACGACTGAGACCCCGACTGAGACCCCGACTGAGACCCCGACTGAGACAACGACTGAGACCCCGACTGAGACAACGACTGAGACCCCGACTGAGACAACAACTGAGACCCCGACTGAGACAACGGCTGAGACCCCGACTGAGACAACAACTGAGACCCCGACTGAGACAACAACTGAGACCCCGACTGAGACAAAAACTGAGACCCCGACTGAGACAACAACTGAGACCCCGACTGAGACAACAACTGAGACCCCGACTGAGACCCCGACTGAGACCCCGACTGAGACAACGACTGAGACAACGACTGAGACCCCGACTGAGACAACGACTGAGACCCCGACTGAGACAACAACTGAGACCCCGACTGAGACCCCGACTGAGACAACGACTGAGACCCCGACTGAGACAACGACTGAGACCCCGACTGAGACCCCGACTGAGACCCCGACTGAGACATCGACTGAGACCCCGACTGAGACAACGACTGAGACAACGACTGAGACAACGACTGAGACAACGACTGAGACCCCGACTGAGACAACGACTGAGACCCCGACTGAGACAACGACTGAGACCCCAACTGAGACCCCGACTGAGACCCCGACTGAGACATCGACTGAGACCCCGACTGAGACAACGACTGAGACAACGACTGAGACAACGACTGAGACAACGACTGAGACCCCGACTGAGACAACGACTGAGACCCCGACTGAGACAACGACTGAGACCCCAACTGAGACCCCGACTGAGACCCCGACTGAGACCCCGACTGAGACAACAACTGAGACAACAACTGAGACCCTGACTGAGACAACAACTGAGACCCCGACTGAGACCCTGACTGAGACAACAACTGAGACAACAACTGAGACCCCGACTGAGACCCCAACTGAGACAACAACTGAGACAACGACTGAGACCCCGACTGAGACAACGACTGAGACAACGACTGAGACAACGACTGAGACCCCGACTGAGACCCCGACTGAGACAACAACTGAGACCCCGACTGAGACAACAACTGAGACAACAACTGAGACAACAACTGAGACAACAACTGAGATCCCGACTGAGACAATAACTGAGACAACAACTGAGACAACGACTGAGACCCCGACTGAGACAACAACTGAGACAACGACTGAGACCCCGACTGGGACCCCGACTGAGACAACAACTGAGACCCCGACTGAGACAACGACTGAGACCCCGACTGAGACAACGACTGAGACCCCGACTGAGACAACGACTGAGACCCCGACTGAGACAACGACTGAGACCCCGACTTAGACAACAACTGAGACCCCAACTGAGACAACGGCTGAGACCCCGACTGAGACAACAACTGAGACCCCGACTGAGACAACAACTGAGACCCCGACTGAGACAACAACTGAGACCCCGACTGAGACAACAACTGAGACCCCAACTGAGACAACAACTGAGACCCCGACTGAGACAACAACTGAGACCCCGACTGAGACCCTGACTGAGACAACAACTGAGACAACAACTGAGACCCCGACTGAGACCCCAACTGAGACAACAACTGAGACAACGACTGAGACCCCGACTGAGACAACGACTGAGACAACGACTGAGACAACGACTGAGACCCCGACTGAGACCCCGACTGAGACAACAACTGAGACCCCGACTGAGACAAGAACTGAGACAACAACTGAGACAACAACTGAGACAACAACTGAGACCCCGACTGAGACAATAACTGAGACAACAACTGAGACAACGACTGAGACCCCGACTGAGACAACAACTGAGACAACGACTGAGACCCCGACTGGGACCCCGACTGAGACAACAACTGAGACCCCGACTGAGACAACGACTGAGACCCCGACTGAGACAACGACTGAGACCCCGACTGAGACAACGACTGAGACCCCGACTGAGACAACGACTGAGACCCCGACTGAGACAACAACTGAGACCCCAACTGAGACAACGGCTGAGACCCCGACTGAGACAACAACTGAGACCCCGACTGAGACCCCGACTGAGACAACGACTGAGACAACGACTGAGACCCCGACTGAGACAACGACTGAGACCCCGACTGAGACAACAACTGAGACCCCGACTGAAACCCAGACTGAGACAACGACTGAGACCCCGACTGAGACAACGACTGAGACCCCGACTGAGACCCCGACTGAGACCCCGACTGAGACATCGACTGAGACATCGACTGAGACAACGACTGAGACAACGACTGAGACAACGACTGAGACAACGACTGAGACCCCAACTGAGACCCCGACTGAGACCCCGACTGAGACAACAACTGAGACAACAAATGAGACAACAACCGAGACCCTGACTGAGACAACAACTGAGACCCCGACTGAGACCCTGACTGAGACAACAACTGAGACAACAACTGAGACAACGACTGAAACAACGACTGAGACCCCGACTGAGACAACGACTGAGACAACAACTGAGACCCCGACTGAGAAAACAACTGAGACAACAACTGAGACAACAACTGAGACAACAACTGAGACCCCGACTGAGACAACAACTGAGACAACAACTGAGACAACAACTGAGACCCCGACTGAGACCCCGACTGAGACAACAACTGAGACAACAACTGAGACAACAACTGAGACAACAACTGAGACAACAACTGAGACCCCGACTGAGACAACAACTGAGACAACAACTGAGACAACGACTGAGACCCCGACAACAACTGAGACAACGACTGAGACCCCGACTGGAACCCCGACTGAGACAACAACTGAGACAACGACTGAGACAACGACTGAGACAACAACTGAGACCCCGACTGAGACAACAACTGAGACAACAACTGAGGCAACAACTGAGACAACGACTGAGACAACGACTGAGACAACGACTGAGACAACAACTGAGACCCCGACTGAGACAACAACTGAGACAACAACTGAGGCAACAACTGAGACAACGACTGAGACCCCGACTGAGACCCCGACTGAGACCCCGACTGAGACATCGACTGAAACCCAGACTGAGACAACGACTGAGACCCCGACTGAGACAACGACTGAGACCCCGACTGAGACCCCGACTGAGACCCCGACTGAGACCCCGACTGAGACATCGACTGAGACAACGACTGACACAACGACTGAGACCCCGACTGAGACAACGACTGAGACCCCAACTGAGACAACAACTGAGACCCCGACTGAAACCCAGACTGAGACAACGACTGAGACCCCGACTGAGACAACGACTGAGACCCCGACTGAGACCCCGACTGAGACCCCGACTGAGACATCGACTGAGACATCGACTGAGACAACGACTGAGACAACGACTGAGACCCCGACTGAGACAACGACTGAGACCCCAACTGAGACCCCGACTGAGACAACAACTGAGACAACAAATGAGACAACAACCGAGACCCTGACTGAGACAACAACTGAGACCCCGACTGAGACCCTGACTGAGACAACAACTGAGACAACAACTGAGACCCCGACTGAGACCCCAACTGAGACAACAACTGAGACAACGACTGAAACAACGACTGAGACCCCGACTGAGACAACGACTGAGACAACAACTGAGACCCCGACTGAGAAAACAACTGAGACAACAACTGAGACAACAACTGAGACCCCGACTGAGACAACAACTGAGACAACAACTGAGACAACAACTGAGACCCCGACTGAGACCCCGACTGAGACAACAACTGAGACAACAACTGAGACAACAACTGAGACAACAACTGAGACAACAACTGAGACCCCGACTGAGACAACAACTGAGACAACAACTGAGACAACGACTGAGACCCCGACAACAACTGAGACAACGACTGAGACCGCGACTGGAACCCCGACTGAGACAACAACTGAGACAACGACTGAGACAACGACTGAGACAACAACTGAGACCCCGACTGAGACAACAACTGAGACAACAACTGAGGCAACAACTGAGACAACGACTGAGACAACGACTGAGACAACGACTGAGACAACAACTGAGACCCCGACTGAGACAACAACTGAGACAACAACTGAGGCAACGACTGAGACAACGACTGAGACAACGACTGAGACCCCGACTGAGACAACAACTGAGACAACGACTGAGACTCCGACTGAGACCCCGACTGAGACAACAACTGAGACAACGACTGAGACCCCGACTGGGACCCCGACTGAGACAACAACTGAGACCCCGACTGAGACAACAACTGAGACAACAACTGAGACCCCGACTGAGAAAACAACTGAGACAACAACTGAGACAACAACTGAGACCCCGACTGAGACTACAACTGAGACAACAACTGAGACAACAACTGAGACCCCGACTGAGACCCCGACTGAGACAACAACTGAGACAACAACTGAGACAACAACTGAGACAACGACTGAGACAACAACTGAGACAACAACTGAGACAACGACTGAGACCCCGACAACAACTGAGACAACGACTGAGACCCCGACTGGAACCCCGACTGAGACAACAACTGAGACAACGACTGAGACAACGACTGAGACAACAACTGAGACAACAACTGAGACCCCGACTGAGACAACAACTGAGACAACAACTGAGGCAACAACTGAGACAACGACTGAGACAACGACTGAGACAACGACTGAGACAACAACTGAGACCCCGACTGAGACAACAACTGAGACAACAACTGAGGCAACAACTGAGACAACGACTGAGACCCCGACTGAGACCCCGACTGAGACCCCGACTGAGACATCGACTGAAACCCAGACTGAGACAACGACTGAGACCCCGACTGAGACAACGACTGAGACCCCGACTGAGACCCCGACTGAGACCCCGACTGAGACATCGACTGAGACATCGACTGAGACAACGACTGAGACAACGACTGAGACCCCGACTGAGACAACGACTGAGACCCCAACTGACACAACAACTGAGACCCCGACTGAAACCCAGACTGAGACAACGACTGAGACCCCGACTGAGACAACGACTGAGACCCCGACTGAGACCCCGACTGAGACCCCGACTGAGACATCGACTGAGACATCGACTGAGACAACGACTGAGACAACGACTGAGACCCCGACTGAGACAACGACTGAGACCCCAACTGAGACCCCGACTGAGACCCCGACTGAGACAACAACTGAGACAACAAATGAGACAACAACCGAGACCCTGACTGAGACAACAACTGAGACCCCGACTGAGACCCTGACTGAGACAACAACTGAGACAACAACTGAGACCCCGACTGAGACCCCAACTGAGACAACGACTGAAACAACGACTGAGACCCCGACTGAGACAACGACTGAGACAACAACTGAGACCCCGACTGAGAAAACAACTGAGACAACAACTGAGACAACAACTGAGACCCCGACTGAGACCCCAACTGAGACAACAACTGAGACCCCGACTGAGACAACAACTGAGACAACAACTGAGACCCCGACTGAGAAAACAACTGAGACAACAACTGAGACAACAACTGAGACCCCGACTGAGACTACAACTGAGACAACAACTGAGACAACAACTGAGACCCCGACTGAGACCCCGACTGAGACAACAACTGAGACAACAACTGAGACAACAACTGAGACAACAACTGAGACAACAACTGAGACCCCGACTGAGACAACAACTGAGACAACAACTGAGACAACGACTGAGACCCCGACAACAACTGAGACAACGACTGAGACCCCGACTGGAACCCCGACTGAGACAACAACTGAGACAACGACTGAGACAACGACTGAGACAACAACTGAGACCCCGACTGAGACAACAACTGAGACAACAACTGAGGCAACAACTGAGACAACGACTGAGACAACGACTGAGACAACGACTGAGACAACAACTGAGACCCCGACTGAGACAACAACTGAGACAACAACTGAGGCAACAACTGAGACAACGACTGAGACCCCGACTGAGACCCCGACTGAGACCCCGACTGAGACATCGACTGAAACCCAGACTGAGACAACGACTGAGACCCCGACTGAGACAACGACTGAGACCCCGACTGAGACCCCGACTGAGACAACAACTGAGACAACAACTGAGGCAACGACTGAGACAACGACTGAGACAACGACTGAGACCCCGACTGAGACAACAACTGAGACAACGACTGAGACTCCGACTGAGACCCCGACTGAGACAACAACTGAGACAACGACTGAGACCCCGACTGGGACCCCGACTGAGACAACAACTGAGACCCCGACTGAGACAACAACTGAGACAACAACTGAGACCCCGACTGAGAAAACAACTGAGACAACAACTGAGACAACAACTGAGACCCCGACTGAGACTACAACTGAGACAACAACTGAGACAACAACTGAGACCCCGACTGAGACCCCGACTGAGACAACAACTGAGACAACAACTGAGACAACAACTGAGACAACGACTGAGACAACAACTGAGACAACAACTGAGACAACGACTGAGACCCCGACAACAACTGAGACAACGACTGAGACCCCGACTGGAACCCCGACTGAGACAACAACTGAGACAACGACTGAGACAACGACTGAGACAACAACTGAGACAACAACTGAGACCCCGACTGAGACAACAACTGAGACAACAACTGAGGCAACAACTGAGACAACGACTGAGACAACGACTGAGACAACGACTGAGACAACAACTGAGACCCCGACTGAGACAACAACTGAGACAACAACTGAGGCAACAACTGAGACAACGACTGAGACCCCGACTGAGACCCCGACTGAGACCCCGACTGAGACATCGACTGAAACCCAGACTGAGACAACGACTGAGACCCCGACTGAGACAACGACTGAGACCCCGACTGAGACCCCGACTGAGACCCCGACTGAGACATCGACTGAGACATCGACTGAGACAACGACTGAGACAACGACTGAGACCCCGACTGAGACAACGACTGAGACCCCAACTGACACAACAACTGAGACCCCGACTGAAACCCAGACTGAGACAACGACTGAGACCCCGACTGAGACAACGACTGAGACCCCGACTGAGACCCCGACTGAGACCCCGACTGAGACATCGACTGAGACATCGACTGAGACAACGACTGAGACAACGACTGAGACCCCGACTGAGACAACGACTGAGACCCCAACTGAGACCCCGACTGAGACCCCGACTGAGACAACAACTGAGACAACAAATGAGACAACAACCGAGACCCTGACTGAGACAACAACTGAGACCCCGACTGAGACCCTGACTGAGACAACAACTGAGACAACAACTGAGACCCCGACTGAGACCCCAACTGAGACAACGACTGAAACAACGACTGAGACCCCGACTGAGACAACGACTGAGACAACAACTGAGACCCCGACTGAGAAAACAACTGAGACAACAACTGAGACAACAACTGAGACCCCGACTGAGACCCCAACTGAGACAACAACTGAGACCCCGACTGAGACAACAACTGAGACAACAACTGAGACCCCGACTGAGAAAACAACTGAGACAACAACTGAGACAACAACTGAGACCCCGACTGAGACTACAACTGAGACAACAACTGAGACAACAACTGAGACCCCGACTGAGACCCCGACTGAGACAACAACTGAGACAACAACTGAGACAACAACTGAGACAACAACTGAGACAACAACTGAGACCCCGACTGAGACAACAACTGAGACAACAACTGAGACAACGACTGAGACCCCGACAACAACTGAGACAACGACTGAGACCCCGACTGGAACCCCGACTGAGACAACAACTGAGACAACGACTGAGACAACGACTGAGACAACAACTGAGACCCCGACTGAGACAACAACTGAGACAACAACTGAGGCAACAACTGAGACAACGACTGAGACAACGACTGAGACAACGACTGAGACAACAACTGAGACCCCGACTGAGACAACAACTGAGACAACAACTGAGGCAACAACTGAGACAACGACTGAGACCCCGACTGAGACCCCGACTGAGACCCCGACTGAGACATCGACTGAAACCCAGACTGAGACAACGACTGAGACCCCGACTGAGACAACGACTGAGACCCCGACTGAGACCCCGACTGAGACCCCGACTGAGACATCGACTGAGACATCGACTGAGACAACGACTGAGACAACGACTGAGACCCCGACTGAGACAACGACTGAGACCCCAACTGACACAACAACTGAGACCCCGACTGAAACCCAGACTGAGACAACGACTGAGACCCCGACTGAGACAACGACTGAGACCCCGACTGAGACCCCGACTGAGACCCCGACTGAGACATCGACTGAGACATCGACTGAGACAACGACTGAGACAACGACTGAGACCCCGACTGAGACAACGACTGAGACCCCAACTGAGACCCCGACTGAGACCCCGACTGAGACAACAACTGAGACAACAAATGAGACAACAACCGAGACCCTGACTGAGACAACAACTGAGACCCCGACTGAGACCCTGACTGAGACAACAACTGAGACAACAACTGAGACCCCGACTGAGACCCCAACTGAGACAACGACTGAAACAACGACTGAGACCCCGACTGAGACAACGACTGAGACAACAACTGAGACCCCGACTGAGAAAACAACTGAGACAACAACTGAGACAACAACTGAGACCCCGACTGAGACCCCAACTGAGACAACAACTGAGACAACGACTGAAACAACGACTGAGACCCCGACTGAGACAACGACTGAGACAACAACTGAGACCCCGACTGAGAAAACAACTGAGACAACAACTGAGACAACAACTGAGACAACAACTGAGACCCCGACTGAGACAACAACTGAGACAACAACTGAGACCCCGACTGAGACCCCGACTGAGACAACAACTGAGACAACAACTGAGACAACAACTGAGACAACAACTGAGACAACAACTGAGACCCCGACTGAGACAACAACTGAGACAACAACTGAGACAACGACTGAGACCCCGACAACAACTGAGACAACGACTGAGACCGCGACTGGAACCCCGACTGAGACAACAACTGAGACAACGACTGAGACAACGACTGAGACAACAACTGAGACCCCGACTGAGACAACAACTGAGACAACAACTGAGGCAACAACTGAGACAACGACTGAGACAACGACTGAGACAACGACTGAGACAACAACTGAGACCCCGACTGAGACAACAACTGAGACAACAACTGAGGCAACAACTGAGACAACGACTGAGACAACGACTGAGACCCCGACTGAGACAACAACTGAGACAACGACTGAGACTCCGACTGAGACCCCGACTGAGACAACAACTGAGACAACGACTGAGACCCCGACTGGGACCCCGACTGAGACAACAACTGAGACCCCGACTGAGACAACAACTGAGACAACAACTGAGACAACAACTGAGACAACAACTGAGACCCCGACTGAGACAACAACTGAGACAACAACTGAGACAACGACTGAGACCCCGACTGAGACAACGACTGAGACAACAACTGAGACCCCGACTGAGACCCCGACTGAGACAACAACTGAGACAACGACTGAGACCCCGACTGAGACAACAACTGAGACCCCGACTGAGACAACGGCTGAGACCCCGACTGAGACAACAACTGAGACCCCGACTGAGACAACAACTGAGACCCCGACTGAGACAACAACTGAGACCCCGACTGAGACAACAACTAAGACCCCGACTGAGACCCCGACTGAGACCCCGACTGAGACAACGACTGAGACCCCGACTGAGACAACGACTGAGACAACAACTGAGACAACAACTGAGACAACGACTGAGACCCCGACTGAGACAACAACTGAGACAACAACTGAGACCCGACTGAGACCCCGACTGAGACAACGACTGAGACCCCGACTGAGACAACGACTGAGACAACAACTGAGACCCCGACTGAGACCCCGACTGAGACCCCGACTGAGACAACGACTGAGACCCCGACTGAGACAACGACTGAGACCCCGACTGAGACCCCGACTGAGACCCCGACTGAGACAACAACTGAGACCCCGACTGAGACCACGACTGAGACCCCGACTGAGACCCCGACTGAGACAACGACTGAGACCCCGACTGAGACAACGACTGAGACAACGACTGAGACAACGACTGAGACAACGACTGAGACAACGACTGAGACCCCGACTGAGACAACAACTGAGACAACGACTGAGACCCCGACTGAGACAACGACTGAGACCCCGACTGAGACAACGACTGAGACAACGACTGAGACAACGACTGAGACCCCGACTGAGACCCCGACTGAGACCCCGACTGAGACAACGACTGAGACCCCGACTGAGACAACGACTGAGACAACGACTGAGACAACAACTGAGACAACGACTGAGACCCCGACTGAGACAACAACTGAGACAACAACTGAGACCCGACTGAGACCCCGACTGAGACAACGACTGAGACCCCGACTGAGACAACGACTGAGACAACGACTGAGACAACGACTGAGACAACAACTGAGACCCCGACTGAGACAACAACTGAGACAACAACTGAGACAACGACTGAGACCCCGACTGAGACCCCGACTGAGACAACAACTGAGACCCCGACTGAGACAACGACTGAGACAACGACTGAGACAACGACTGAGACAACAACTGAGACCCCGACTGAGACAACAACTGAGACCCCGACTGAGACCCCGACTGAGACAACAACTGAGACAACAACTGAGACAACGACTGAGACCCCGACTGAGACCCCGACTGAGACAACAACTGAGACAACGACTGAGACCCCGACTGAGACAACGACTGAGACCCCGACTGAGACAACGACTGAGACCCCGACTGAGACAACGACTGAGACCCCGACTGAGACCCCGACTGAGACAACGACTGAGACAACGACTGAGACAACGACTGAGACAACGACTGAGACCCCGACTGAGACAACGACTGAGACAACAACTGAGACAACGACTGAGACCCCGACTGAGACAACAACTGAGACAACAACTGAGACCCGACTGAGACCCCGACTGAGACAACGACTGAGACCCCGACTGAGACAACGACTGAGACAACAACTGAGACCCCGACTGAGACCCCGACTGAGACCCCGACTGAGACAACGACTGAGACCCCGACTGAGACAACAACTGAGACAACAACTGAGACAACAACTGAGACCCCGACTGAGACAACAACTGAGACAACAACTGAGGCAACAACTGAGACAACGACTGAGACAACGACTGAGACAACGACTGAGACAACAACTGAGACCCCGACTGAGACAACAACTGAGACAACAACTGAGGCAACAACTGAGACAACGACTGAGACCCCGACTGAGACCCCGACTGAGACCCCGACTGAGACATCGACTGAAACCCAGACTGAGACAACGACTGAGACCCCGACTGAGACAACGACTGAGACCCCGACTGAGACCCCGACTGAGACCCCGACTGAGACATCGACTGAGACATCGACTGAGACAACGACTGAGACAACGACTGAGACCCCGACTGAGACAACGACTGAGACCCCAACTGACACAACAACTGAGACCCCGACTGAAACCCAGACTGAGACAACGACTGAGACCCCGACTGAGACAACGACTGAGACCCCGACTGAGACCCCGACTGAGACCCCGACTGAGACATCGACTGAGACATCGACTGAGACAACGACTGAGACAACGACTGAGACCCCGACTGAGACAACGACTGAGACCCCAACTGAGACCCCGACTGAGACCCCGACTGAGACAACAACTGAGACAACAAATGAGACAACAACCGAGACCCTGACTGAGACAACAACTGAGACCCCGACTGAGACCCTGACTGAGACAACAACTGAGACAACAACTGAGACCCCGACTGAGACCCCAACTGAGACAACAACTGAGACAACGACTGAAACAACGACTGAGACCCCGACTGAGACAACGACTGAGACAACAACTGAGACCCCGACTGAGAAAACAACTGAGACAACAACTGAGACAACAACTGAGACCCCGACTGAGACCCCAACTGAGACAACAACTGAGACAACGACTGAAACAACGACTGAGACCCCGACTGAGACAACGACTGAGACAACAACTGAGACCCCGACTGAGAAAACAACTGAGACAACAACTGAGACAACAACTGAGACAACAACTGAGACCCCGACTGAGACAACAACTGAGACAACAACTGAGACCCCGACTGAGACCCCGACTGAGACAACAACTGAGACAACAACTGAGACAACAACTGAGACAACAACTGAGACCCCGACTGAGACAACAACTGAGACAACAACTGAGACAACGACTGAGACCCCGACAACAACTGAGACAACGACTGAGACCGCGACTGGAACCCCGACTGAGACAACAACTGAGACAACGACTGAGACAACGACTGAGACAACAACTGAGACCCCGACTGAGACAACAACTGAGACAACAACTGAGGCAACAACTGAGACAACGACTGAGACAACGACTGAGACAACGACTGAGACAACAACTGAGACCCCGACTGAGACAACAACTGAGACAACAACTGAGGCAACAACTGAGACAACGACTGAGACAACGACTGAGACCCCGACTGAGACAACAACTGAGACAACGACTGAGACTCCGACTGAGACCCCGACTGAGACAACAACTGAGACAACGACTGAGACCCCGACTGGGACCCCGACTGAGACAACAACTGAGACCCCGACTGAGACAACAACTGAGACAACAACTGAGACAACAACTGAGACAACAACTGAGACCCCGACTGAGACAACAACTGAGACAACAACTGAGACAACGACTGAGACCCCGACTGAGACAACGACTGAGACAACAACTGAGACCCCGACTGAGACCCCGACTGAGACAACAACTGAGACAACGACTGAGACCCCGACTGAGACAACAACTGAGACCCCGACTGAGACAACGGCTGAGACCCCGACTGAGACAACAACTGAGACCCCGACTGAGACAACAACTGAGACCCCGACTGAGACAACAACTGAGACCCCGACTGAGACAACAACTAAGACCCCGACTGAGACCCCGACTGAGACCCCGACTGAGACAACGACTGAGACCCCGACTGAGACAACGACTGAGACAACAACTGAGACAACAACTGAGACAACGACTGAGACCCCGACTGAGACAACAACTGAGACAACAACTGAGACCCGACTGAGACCCCGACTGAGACAACGACTGAGACCCCGACTGAGACAACGACTGAGACAACAACTGAGACCCCGACTGAGACCCCGACTGAGACCCCGACTGAGACAACGACTGAGACCCCGACTGAGACAACGACTGAGACCCCGACTGAGACCCCGACTGAGACCCCGACTGAGACAACAACTGAGACCCCGACTGAGACCACGACTGAGACCCCGACTGAGACCCCGACTGAGACAACGACTGAGACCCCGACTGAGACAACGACTGAGACAACGACTGAGACAACGACTGAGACAACGACTGAGACAACGACTGAGACCCCGACTGAGACAACAACTGAGACAACGACTGAGACCCCGACTGAGACAACGACTGAGACCCCGACTGAGACAACGACTGAGACAACGACTGAGACAACGACTGAGACCCCGACTGAGACCCCGACTGAGACCCCGACTGAGACAACGACTGAGACCCCGACTGAGACAACGACTGAGACAACGACTGAGACAACAACTGAGACAACGACTGAGACCCCGACTGAGACAACAACTGAGACAACAACTGAGACCCGACTGAGACCCCGACTGAGACAACGACTGAGACCCCGACTGAGACAACGACTGAGACAACGACTGAGACAACGACTGAGACAACAACTGAGACCCCGACTGAGACAACAACTGAGACAACAACTGAGACAACGACTGAGACCCCGACTGAGACCCCGACTGAGACAACAACTGAGACCCCGACTGAGACAACGACTGAGACAACGACTGAGACAACGACTGAGACAACAACTGAGACCCCGACTGAGACAACAACTGAGACCCCGACTGAGACCCCGACTGAGACAACAACTGAGACAACAACTGAGACAACGACTGAGACCCCGACTGAGACCCCGACTGAGACAACAACTGAGACAACGACTGAGACCCCGACTGAGACAACGACTGAGACCCCGACTGAGACAACGACTGAGACCCCGACTGAGACAACGACTGAGACCCCGACTGAGACCCCGACTGAGACAACGACTGAGACAACGACTGAGACAACGACTGAGACAACGACTGAGACCCCGACTGAGACAACGACTGAGACAACAACTGAGACAACGACTGAGACCCCGACTGAGACAACAACTGAGACAACAACTGAGACCCGACTGAGACCCCGACTGAGACAACGACTGAGACCCCGACTGAGACAACGACTGAGACAACAACTGAGACCCCGACTGAGACCCCGACTGAGACCCCGACTGAGACAACGACTGAGACCCCGACTGAGACAACGACAGAGACAACGACAGAGACAACGACAGAGACAACGACAGAGACAACGACTGAGACCCCGACTGAGACCCCGACTGAGACCTCGACTGAGACAACGACTGAGACAACGACTGAGACCCCGACTGAGACAACAACTGAGACAACAACTGAGACCCGACTGAGACAACGACTGAGACAACGACTGAGACAACGACTGAGACCCCGACTGAGACTCCGACTGAGACCCCGACTGAGACAACGACTGAGACCCCGACTGAGACAACGACTGAGACAACAACTGAGACAACGACTGAGACCCCGACTGAGACCCCGACTGAGACCCCGACTGACTCCCCCTCTGCTTATGTTGTTTATGCTTGGAGCCGGACCTGGACATGAGCTACATAACACCAGCAGTAGATAGAAGGGCCTCCAAACCCTGGTTGGTTGCTACGCAATTATAACATAACAAATAGAGAGGGAGGCAGGGAGGGAGGGAGGGAGGGAGGGAGGCAGGCAGGCAGGGAGGGAGGGAGGGAGGGAGGGAGGGAGGCAGGCAGGCAGGCAGGCAGGCAGGCAGGCAGGCAGGCAGGCAGGGAGGGATACACATCTGGATTGAATGAACTGGATATATCTGACCAGAAACACATAAAGAGTCACATATTTCACCCATTTTTATCTGGTCATCCATCCTACTAATACAAGTTTTCCTACCACGCCGCCAAGCCTAACTGGGTTCAGCGCAAGCCTCTGTGTGTCAGAAAGGGAGGGGTTTCAGGGAAAGAGAGGGAAAGAGGAGAATAAGAGTCCTGTCTGGGTGGAGAGGAGAGAGAATATACACTGGAAAGAAAAGCAGTCTCACAAAGCAGTTTCCCCAGGGAAGTTAAGGCAACAGGGAAGTTTAGGCGACAGGGAAGTCTGGGCGACAGGGAGTAGCCACGCCTGCGAGTAGCCACGCCTGCGAGTAGCCAACCCTGCGAGTAGCCAACATTGCGAGTAGCCACGCCTGCGAGTAGCCATAACTGCGAGTAGCCACGCCTGCGAGTAGCCACGCCTATATGTAGCCACGCCTACGAGTAGCCACGCCTGCAAATGAGTAGTCAAGCCTGCAAGTGAGTAGCCACGCCTGCATGTAGCCACGCCTGCAAGTAGCCACGCCTGCGAGTAGCCACGCCTGCGAGTAGCCACGCCTGCGAGTAGCCACGACTGCGAGTAGCCACACCTGCAAGTGCGTAGCCACGCCTGCATGTAGCCACGCCTGCGAGTAGCCACGCCTGCGAGTAGCCACGCCTGCATGTAGCCACGCCTGCATGTAGCCACGCCTGTATGTAGCCACACCAGCATTTAGCAACGCCTGTGAATAGCCACGTCTGCGAGCAGCCACGTCTGCGAGCAGCCACGCCTGCATGTAGCCACGCCTGCGAGTAGCCACGCCTGCATGTAGCCACGCCTGCATGTAGCCACACCAGCATTTAGCAACGCCTGCGAATAGCCACGTCTGCGAGCAGCCACGTCTGCGAGCTGCCACGTCTGCGAGCAGCCACGTCTGCGAGCAGCCACGCCTGCATGTAGCCACGCCTGCGAGCAGCCACGCCTGCGAGCAGCCACGCCTGCAAGTGAGTAGCCACGCCTGCAAGTGAGTAGCCACGCCTGCAAGTGAGTAGCCACGCCTGCATGTAGCCACTCCTGCAAGTAGCCACGCCTGCATTTAGCAACGCCTGCGAGTATCCACGCCTGCGAGTAGCCACATCTGCGAGTAGCCACGCCTGTGAGTAGCCACACCTGCGAGTAGCCAACCCTGGGAGTAGCCACGCCTGCATGGTCTTGGAGTAGCCACGCCTGCGAGTGAGTAGCCACGCCTGCGAGTGAGTAGCCACGCCTGCGAGTGAGTAGCCACGCCTGCGAGTGAGTAGCCACGCCTGCAAGTGAGTAGCCACGCCTGCAAGTGAGAAGCCACGCCTGCCAGTAGCCATGCCTACAAGTGAGTAGCCATGTCTGCATGGTCTTTGAATCATCTAGAAGCTTCTTCCAGCCTGTGTTTCCTAGCTTGAGAATTCAAGGTTCACATGTATCCCTTTGGTGGCCGAGTTGACCTATTTTAAGAAATGCCATTGGTTTGTGGAGGAAAATGTTTAAGATCTTTGATAGGCTGATGAGGAATTTGTTACAGGAAATAAATCACTGCCACCTGGTGAGGCTAGCATAGGGCTAACGTGTGCCAGGTTATCTGATGGGACCAGCTACAATGTGTGTGACAGTACTTAACAATTTTAATTGGCTGATGCTTAAACTTAACCTTGAAACATGTTTCGCAAGTATGGCCCTGTTAATTTTCAGAGAATGAAAGAGAGGCGAGTGGGAGTGTGAAGCCAAAGTAATTACACCAATAATTGTGAATAACTAGGCCCCACTGGATGGCTGTGAGCTTATCCCTTGTGTCCAAGGCCATTACAGAAACTGTGTGAATTGTTATCCATTATACATATGAATACCACATTCATAATACATAATGCATACCACATGCATAATACAACTCTCTCTCTCATGCATCTCTGACTTTACACCATAAAACCTTAGATGTTATTATTGGTCTCATGGTAGTCGTTTTGCTCTACAGCCTTGAGCTTTGGCTACCTGTGTATATTTATTTATTTATTTTATTTTATTTTACCTTTATTTAACCAGGTAGGCAAGTTGAGAACAAGTTCTCATTTACAATTGCGACCTGGCCAAGATAAAGCAAAGCAGTTCGACACATACAACGACACAGAGTTAGTTACACATGGAGTAAAACAAACATTCAGTCAATAATACAGTATAAACAAGTCTATATACAATGTGAGCAAATGAGGTGAGAAGGGAGGTAAAGGCAAAAAAGGCCATGGTGGCAAGGTAAATACAATATATAGCAAGTAAAACACTGGAATGGTATATGGGTGTGTGCGCATCAGATTTAGTGCGTGTGTATGTGTGTGTGCGCGAGTGTGTGTTTGTGTGTGTGTGTGTGCTTGTCCTTTATTGTGTACGTGTGTGTAAAAAAAAAGCAGGCTCTACTCTTTAGAACATGGCGATAGGGCTTGGCGATAGGGCTTGGCGATAGGGCTTGGCGATAGGGCTTGGCGATAGGGCTTGGCGTTAGCATTCTTTAGCCCAGCTGTCAGGGTCAATATTCTCAATATGCAAAAGTACTCATGGTTTGGTGTATTGTACCAGGGACTTTTTAACATGTGTTTGACAGGGCAGAAAAGATCCCGTGAATATAGGACTACACCCGAAGACTGGAAGACACAGATTGTTATCATGGGAATAAGTGCTGGGGTCATGCATTTCAAACATTTGGCATGTGTCACAATCAATCACAGACCAGCGTCTGCGGGGAGTCTGGGGCCCTCGTGGAAAGACATGGACAGATAACTAACTACAATCTAGCTACTGTCTCTAAGCTAGTCTTAGTACAGGAATGTTTTTCACATGTGACATTGTCAATATGCTGTAGAATTACAGTACCAGTCAAAAGCTGTCAACAAGGCGAAGGCCGGCTACTTTGAAGAGTCTCAAATATAAAATATAAAATATATATAAAATACATTTTTGA
This sequence comes from Oncorhynchus mykiss, assembly GCF_057628025.1. NCBI lineage: Eukaryota > Metazoa > Chordata > Actinopteri > Salmoniformes > Salmonidae > Oncorhynchus > Oncorhynchus mykiss. The sequence goes on along the minus strand of NC_143038.1, from coordinate 74,016,412 downwards.
TTTGTTTTAACTTCTTGGTGACGGGGGGGGGGGGGGGGCAGTATTTTCACGTCCAGATGAAAAGCGTGCCCAAATTCAACTGCCTGCTACTCATCCACAGAAGATAAAATATGTATAGTATTAGTAGATTTGGATAGAAAACACTCTGAAGTTTCTAAAACTGTTTGAATCATGTCTGTGAGTATAACAGAACTTATTAGCAGGCGAAACCCTGAGGACAAACCATTCTGATTTGTTTTTTTGGGGTCACTCTCTTTTCAATGGGTTTTCATTGAGAATCCGGGATTTCTAAGGGACCTTCTTGCAGTTCCTATCGCTTCGACTGGATGACAAGAGTCTTTAGAAATTGGTTGAGGTTTTTCCTTTGTGTAATGAAGAAGTACGGCCATCTTGAAGAGGGTCACTTGAAGTGTACTGTTAGACACTACAGTGGTAGGTGTACTGTTAGACACTACAGTGGTAGGTGTACTGTTAGACACTACAGTGGTAGGTGTACTGTTAGACACTACAGTGGTAGGTGTACTGTTAGACACCACAGTGGTAGGTGTACTGTTAGGCACTACAGTGGTAGGCTTGATTACCAACAACGACGAGACGGCCTACAGTGAGGAGGTGTGGGCCCTCGGAGTGTGGTGTCAGGAAAATAACCTCACACTCAACGTCAACAAAACAAAGGAGATGATCGTGGACTTCAGGAAACAGCAGAGGGAGCACCCCCCTATCCACATCGACGGGATAGTAGTGGAGAGGGTAGTAAGTTTTAAGTTCCTCGGCATACACATTATGGACAAACTGAATTGGTCCACCCACACAGACAGCGTTGTGAAGAAGGCGCAGCAGCGCCTCTTCAACCTCAGGAGGCTGAAGAAATTCGGCTTGTCACCAAAAGCACTCACAAACTTCTACAGATGCACAATTGAGAGCATCCTGTCGGGCTGTATCACCGCCTGGTACAGCAACTGCTCCGCCCACAACCGTAAGGCTCTCCAGAGGGTAGTGAGGTCTGCACAACGCATCACCGGGGGCAAACTACCTGCCCTCCAGGACACCTACACCACCGATGTCACAGGAAGGCCATAAAGATCATCAAGGACAACAACAACCCGGAGCCACAGCCTGTTCACCCCGCAATCATGCAGAAGGCGAGGTCAGTACAGGTGCATCAAAGCTGGGACCGAGAGACTGAAAAACAGCTTCTATCTCAAGGCCATAAGACTGTTAAACAGCCACCACTAACATTGAGTGGCTGCTGCCAACACACTGACTCAACTCCAGCCACTTTAATAATGGGAATTGATGGAAATTGATGTAAAAATGTATCACTAGCCACTTTAAACAATGCTACTTAATATAATATAATGTTTACATACCCTACATTACTCATCTCATATGTATATACTCTACTCTATACCATCTACTGCATCTTGCCTATGCTGTTCTGTACCATCACTCATTCATATATCTTTATGTACATATTCTTTATCCCTTTACACTTGTGTGTATAAGGTAGTTGTTGTGGAATTGTTAGGTTAGATTACTCGTTGGTTATTACTGCATTGTCAGAACTAGAATCACAAGCATTTCGCTACACTCGCATTAACATCTGCTAACCATGTGTGTGTGACAAATACCATTTGATTTGATTTGATTAGATAGAGGTGCTTGACCAGAAAGCATGCTACAGTTTGTTTTCCTCCTGTATTGAACACAGATCATCCCGTCTTCAATTTTACCGATTATTTACGTAAAAAAATACCTAAAGTTGTATTACAAAAGTAGTTTGAAATGTTTTGGCAAAGTTTACAGGTAACTTTTGAGATATTTTGTCGTCACGTTGCGCAAGTTGGAACCGGTGTTTTTCTGGATCAAACGCGCCAAATAAATGGACATTTTGGACATATATTGACAGAATGAATCGAACAAAAGGACCATTTGTGATGTTTATGGGACATATTGGAGTGCCAACAAAAGAAGCTTGTCAAAGGTAAGGCTTGGATTATATTTTTATTTCTGTGTTTTGTGTCGCACCTGCAGGGTTGAAATATGCTTTTCTCTCTTTGTTTACGTAGGTGCAATCCTCAGATAATAGCATCGTTTGCTTTCGCCGAAAAGCCTTTTTGAAATCTGACATGTTGGCTGGATTCACAACAAGTGCAGCTTTAATTTGCATGTGTGATTTAATGAAAGTATAATTTTTATATTATTTATTTGAATTTGGTGCTCTGCATTTTGGCAAGGTGGGACGCTACATATCCCAGAGAGGTTAACACTTCGTTGGTTACTACATGATTCCATATGTGTTATTTCATAGTTTTGAGGTCTTCACTATTATTATACAATGAAGAATATATAAAAAAATAAAATAAAGAAAAACCCTGTAATGAATAGGTGTGTCTAAATCTTTTTGACTGGTGTGTAACGGGGAAAATATATGTTTTAAAAGAAGTAAAAAAGGCAAACAATATACACAATGAAACAATTAATGTGTAAGAACTGGTGGGAGACAGCGGAGCCATTCTGGAGAGAGACTTGCACACATCTTCACCACACACACACCTCCCATTTTTCTTCTCTCAACACTTTTAAATTGTATTCCAGATGAATTATTTTTCACACAAACAGTATTTTAGATGCTTTTCTCTGACAGCGTGACTTAATAATCGAACTAGGCCGATAACTGTGGGCTTCCCAAATAGGCATAGGCCTAGAAGCTTGTGATTTTAAACAATCCAAACATTATTTTTTTTTTTTTAAGAAGCTAATGATCCTTGATTCCTCTGTGGCTAAGTCAATGCTTTCTGGTGAAGTATTTGGAATGAGATGATATATGTCTGTATAGACGGGAGTTATAATTTCCATTTACTTCCCGAATGGACCCACCACTATGTCATTTCTGTCCTGTTCTATTAGACCCACCACTATGTCATCTCTCTCCTGTTCTATTGGACCCACCACTATGTCATCTCTCTCCTGTTCTATTGGACCCACCACTATGTCATCTCTCTCCTGTTCTATTGGATCCACCACTATGTCATCTCTCTCCTGTTCTATTGGATCCACCACTATGTCATCTCTCTCCTTTTCTATTAGACCCACCACTATGTCATCTCTCTCCTGTTCTATTGGATCCACCACTATGTCATCTCTCTCCTTTTCTATTAGACCCACCACTATGTCATCTCTCTCCTGTTCTATTGGACCCACCACTATGTCATCTCTCTCCTGTTCTATTGGACCCACCACTATGTCATCTCTCTCCTGTTCTATTGGATCCACCACTATGTCATCTCTCTCCTGTTCTATTAGACCCACCACTATGTCATCTCTCTCCTGTTCTATTGGCCCCACCACTATGTCATCTCTCTCCTGTTCTATTGGCCCCACCACTATGTCATCACTCTCCTGTTCTATTGGCCCCACCACTATGTCATCTCTCTCCTGTTCTATTGGACTCACCACTATGTCATCTGTCTCCTGTTCTATTGGTTTTCATATCAACGTCCTTTCGTTGTCCTGAAGCCAAAGTCACAATCCCAGTAACATTAAAAACCTATCCTAGTTGTTGCATCTTTATTTCCTCCTCTTTCTGTTCATCTCTGCCACATACTGTATATCGAACCGCTATCCGGTGTGCTGTTTAGAATGGTGTTTTTCCCCAGGTGTGCTGTTTAGAATGGTGTTTCCCCCAGGTGTGCTGTTTAGAATGGTGTTTTCCCCAGGTGTGCTGTTTAGAATGGTGTTTCCCCCAGGTGTGCTGTGTAGAATGGTGTTTCCCCCAGGTGTGCTGTTTAGAATGGTGTTTTCCCCAGGTGTGCTGTTTAGAATGGTGTTTTCCCCAGGTGTGCTGTGTAGAATGGTGTTTTCCCCCAGGTGTGCTGTGTAGAATGGTGTTTCCTCCAGGTGTGCTGTTTAGAATGGTGTTTCCCCCAGGTGTGCTGTGTAGAATGGTGTTTTCCCCCAGGTGTGCTGTTTAGAATGGTGTTACCCCCAGGTGTGCTGTTTAGAATGGTGTTTCCCCCAGGTGTGCTGTGAAGAATGGTGTTTTCCCCCAGGTGTGCTGTTTAGAATGGTGTTTTCCCCAGGTGTGCTGTTTAGAATGCTGTTTCCCCCAGGTGTGCTGTGTAGAATGGTGTTTTCCCCCAGGTGTGCTGTGTAGAATGGTGTTTTCCCCCAGGTGTGCTGTTTAGAATGGTGTTTTCCCCAGGTGTGCTGTTTAGAATGGTGTTTCCCCCAGGTGTGCTGTGTAGAATGGTGTTTTCCCCCAGGTGTGCTGTTTAGAATGGTGTTTCCCCCAGGTGTGCTGTGTAGAATGGTGTTTTCCCCCAGGTGTGCTGTTTAGAATGGTGTTTTCCCCCAGGTGTGCTGTTTAGAATGGTGTTTTCCCCAGGTGTGCTGTTTAGAATGGTGTTTTCCCCAGGTGTGCTGTGTGGAATGGCGTTTTCCCCCAGGTGTTCTGTTTAGAATGGTGTTTTCCCCCAGGTGTGCTGTGTAGAATGGTGTTTTCCCCCAGGTGTGCTGTTTAGAATGGTGTTTTTCCCCAGGTGTGCTGTTTAGAATGGTGTTTCCCCCAGGTGTGCTGTTTAGAATGGTGTTTCCCCCAGGTGTGCTGTTTAGAATGGTGTTTTCCCCAGGTGTGCTGTTTAGAATGGTGTTGCCCCCAGGTGTGCTGTTTAGAATGGTGTTTCCCCAGGTGTGCTGTGTAGAATGGTGTTTCCCCCAGGTGTGCTGTTTAGAATGGTGTTTACCCCCAGGTGTTCTGTGTAGAATGGTGTTTTCCCCCAGGTGTGCTGTGTAGAATGGTGTTTCCCCCAGGTGTGCTGTGTAGAATGGTGTTTTCCCCCAGGTGTGCTGTTTAGAATGGTTTTTACCCCCAGGTGTTCTGTTTAGAATGGTGTTTTCCCCCAGGTGTGCTGTTTAGAATGTTTTTTTCCTGCTAATTGCATTTTGGCAAATATTTGAATATGCTGTTTTATTGGCTGGTTGATTAACACTTGTTCTATGATGATGCACCACCATAATGTAAATGTGATTTGTGTCATTCTGAGCAGCGTGGTGGACATGGGTTATGCACCCAATCCATATGGGGCCGGTACATTCCTTAACTGGACGTTAAATTAAAATCTTCCCAGTCACATTGTCCGGAAACCCTGAAACACACACACACACACACACACACACACACACACACACACACCCTCACGGGCCTCAGTAATGATTGATTAGGGTTCTCACCTTCACCATGTTCCTGGAATGGTCCGTCTTCACCGGAACCTTCATCTGAAACACCCGGCCAACCACAGCAGACGAGTCAGGGAACCCTGACACTCCCCTTGCTCCTACTGCAGACTGCTGAACTGCATCCGCCACCGGCTCCAAGGCCTCCACCGCCTGGAAGTCTGACAGTATGGAGGAGTGCATGGAGGCCTCCAGCTCCCCGGGTCCGTCCACCATCATGTCCCCCAGCACCTCCACCTGTCCCTGGGATTGATCCAGAGGCCAGGCTCCTTGAGCCAGAGTTACCATGAGAGCCAGTAGCAGCAACACACTAGCCCTGCAACCCACAGCTAAGCTCCCCAGACCAGGCATCTCCGCTCTAGCCTCCTCCGCCGCTCGACACTCTCCTCTCTGTTTATTGGGCATTCTTTGTCTTTTGTTAACTATCTCTCACACAAAGGAGGATGTCCCCTGGAGAGGACAGCATGCAACCCAACCACACACCGACAGACACAAAGCTGATCCTACCCGACCCAACCTCCGCTTTTCTTTTCAATAGGGGCTCCTTCTCTCTCTCTCTCTCTCTCTCTCTGAGTCCCCTCTCCTTTGATTTCTCTCTCTCCTTTTCTCCTCTCCTTTCCTCTTGTTTCCCTTGTTCCTTTGTCAGAGGCTCTTCAGTGGTTCGTAGACCCCATTGTTAACCCAGCATTTTAGACCTGCAGAACGAGAAGAAACAGCGATTCATTAAGACATGCTTTAAATACCAGGAGGAGTTTTAAAACTGCTAGACAGGTTCAATATTTAACCTCAACTTTAAACACCTCGGAGTTCATTCCCTCTCTATCACCTTAAGAGTTAGGTTAATTATCTGTAGTCTACACAAATCCCATTGTCAATAACATTCCAGGCAACAATGTGCATGCTTCCACACACCATGTGTGTAGCTATAGCAACATAATCCCAGGTGTGTAGCTATAGCAACATAATCTCCGGAGTGTAGCTATAGCAACATAATCCCATGTGTGTAGCTATAGCAACATAATCCCAGGTGTTTAGCTATAGCAACATAAACCTAGGTGTGTAGCTATAGCAACATAATCCCAGGTGTGTAGCTATAGCAACATAAACCCAGGTGTGTAGCTATAGCAACATAAACCCAGGTGTGTAGCTATAGCAACATAAACCCAGGTGTGTAGCTATAGCAACATAATCAGACTAACATTCAAACTGAAAGAAACAACTTTCAACTGAAGGAGGAGAGGAGGAGGAGGGGGGGGGGGGGGGGGGGGGGGGACGAAAACACATCTCTCTCTAGTTCTGTCTGTACCTGATTCTAACATGTAGCCTTTGTTGTGATCTTTAAAAAATATATCTGATAATTAGACGATTAAGACACATTGTGATCTGATTGTGGTCAGATCTTATAAGTGTAAACAGACAAGATCGGGTCAAGATCAGGACAAAAGGGTGCATGTCAACAGAAGATATAAACAGGGCTTCTGTCTCCCTCTGTCTCCCATTCGCTGTCTGTCTTTCCTTCTCTCTCTCTCTCTCTCCCTCCCACGCTGTCTCTCCAACGTTCCCCCTTTCTTTGCCTCTGTGTCTCGCTCTGTGAATTCCCCAAGTCATTACAGCCAGAACAGCCCTGTCTTCCCCTCTAAAGGCAGAAAGACCCTGCCTCCCTCCCATTGACTAGTGAAACATGGTGAAACAGGGGTCACCTTACAATACCAGCCCAGCTCAACTGAAGCTTTTCTTGGAAGTGCTGAGATGAATGCATGACTTTTCCTTTGTATCGGTCTGGCTGGTGAGCTCAACTCAGGGCTGTTATTCATACATGTCTTTCATGAGGGGGAGGGAGGAGAGAAAGAGAAAGGGATGTGGCAACAGAGAGGAGAAGCTGCCTAAAATGGTGTGTGTGTGTGTGTGTGTGTGTGTGTGTGTGTGTGTGTGTGTGTGTGTGTGTGTGTCTAGAGTAGGTGGGGCAGCTCCACATATCTATACAACACACAGCTGATTTCCCTGGAGGGCTCAGCCCCTCTCTACTGGGAGCTCAGGGAAACAACTGAACCAGAGAGGTGGGAGAGGGAAGAACACGTGTGAGAGAGTTGGAAGGAGAGGGAGAGAGAGGTGGGAGAGTTGGAAGGAGAGGGAGAGAGAGGTGAGAGAGGGAAGAACACGTGTGAGAGTGTTGGAAGGAGAGGGAGAGAGAGGTGGGAGAGGGAAGAACACGTGTGAGAGAGTTGGAAGGAGAGCGAGAGAGAGGTGGGAGAGGGAAGAACACGTGTGAGAGAGTTGGAAGGAGAGCGAGAGAGAGATGGGAGAGGGAAGAACACGCGTGAGAGAGTTGGAAGGAGAGCGAGAGAGAGGTGGGAGAGGGAAGAACACGCGTGAGAGAGTTGGAAGGAGAGCAAGTGAGAGGTGGGAGAGGGAAGAACACGTGTGAGGGAGTTGGAAGGAGAGCGAGAGAGAGGTGGGAGAGGGAAGAACACGTGTGAGAGAGTTGGAAGGAGAGGGAGAGAGAGGTGGGAGAGGGAAGAACACGTGTGAGAGAGTTGGAAGGAGAGGGAGAGAGAGGTGGGAGAGGGAAGAACACGTGTGAGAGAGTTGGAAGGAGAGCGAGAGAGAGGTGGGAGAGTTGGAAGGAGAGCGAGAGAGAGAGGTGGGAGAGATTTGGAAGGTGAGAGAGACAGAGGTGGGAGAGTTGGAAGGAGAGCGAGAGAGAGAGGTGGGAGAGTTGGAAGGAGAGCGAGAGAGAGAGGTGGGAGAGATTTGGAAGGCGAGAGAGAGAGAGAGTTGGGAGAGATTTGGAAGGAGAGCGAGAGAGGTGAGAAAGATTTGGAAGGAGAGTGAGAGAGAGAGAGGTTAGGAGAGATTTGGAAGGAGAGCGAGAGAGAGAGGTTAGGAGAGATTTGGAAGGAGAGCGAGAGAGAGATGTTAGGAGAGATTTGGAAGGAGAGCGAGAGAGAGAGGTTAGGAGAGATTTGTAAGGAGAGTGAGAGAGAGAGGTTAGGAGAGATTTGTAAGGAGAGTGAGAGAAAGAGGTTAGGAGAGATTTGGAAGGTGAGAGAGAGAGAGGTGGGAGATATTTGGAAGGAGAGAGAGAGAGAGGTGGGAGAGATTTGGAATGCGAGAGAGAGAGAGGTGGGAGAGATTTGGAATGCGAGAGAGATAGGTGAGAAGGAGAAGAAAGGAGAGAGAGATGAGAGGAACACAAGAGAGCATTGGGAGAGGGCAAGGCAGAAGTGGGAGAAACAAGAGAAGAGGAGAAAGGAGAGAGGTGAGCGAGAGGGACCTAGTCACATACGCTTATGTATTGATTATTCCCCAGAAGAGAGGAGAATGTAACTCAGCATAAACAACAACTCAAGGGTTCCTAAATCCACCAGAACACCATGTTGTTTCCTAAGCTCTGCTTGGTCCTGTCATTTACTGCACATAGCCAAGTTCTGAATTAATCAACAGAATGCAAAAGATTCCATTTGAAAATGTTCAAGTTAAACAACAGTGCAGAATCGAAGAAAATACCAACTAAAAACATGTCGTTTTTTGGGGGGCAGAAAGTGACAGATATGAGGCCTAATGCATAAGATGTCTTATCATAGAAAACAACAAAAAACAGTAGTCTGTTTTGTGAACACAATCACTGAAAACTGCAGTGAAACCTTCGGCCCTCTGTTATTAAGTGCAATGAAGTTGAAGCCACACGGGATTCCAGAATCAGAATCCCTGAAATCATATCATCCATCATTGTTGATAACAGGTAAGCTACTGTGTCCACAAAAGGCACAGACCCTCGCTCCTCCTTCTAGTATTCAGCCTGAACAATACGCCTGATGGAACAGAGAGTGGCCTGATGGAGTAGGGAGTGGCCTGATGGAGTGGCCTGTTTCTCCACCATAACTGGGAAAGTGGCCTGATGCACCAGGGAGTGGCCTGATGGAATAGGGAGTGGCCTGATGGAGTGGCCTGTTTCTCCACCATACCTGGGAAAGTGGCCTGATGCACCAGGGAGTGGCCTGATGGAATAGGGAGTGGCCTGATAGAATAGGGAGTGGCCTGATGGAATAGGGAGTGGCCTGATGGAGTAGGGAGTGGCCTGATGGAGTGGCCTGTTTCTCCACCATAACTGGGAAAGTGGCCTGATGCACCAGGGAGTGGCCTGATGGAGTAGGGAGTGGCCTGATGCACCAGGGAGTGGCCTGATGGAGTAGGGAGTGGCCTGATGCACCAGGGAGTGGCCTGATGGAGTAGGGAGTGGCCTGATGGAGTGGCCTGTTTCTCCACCATACCTGGGAAAGTGGCCTGATGCACCAGGGAGTGGCCTGATGGAGTAGGGAGTGGCCTGATGCACCAGGGAGTGGCCTGCTGGAGTAGGGAGTGGCCTGATGCACCAGGGAGTGGCCTGATTGAGTAGGGAGTGGCCTGATGCACCAGGGAGTGGCCTGCTGGAGTAGGGAGTGGCCTGATGCACCAGGGAGTGGCCTGATTGAGTAGGGAGTGGCCTGATGCACCAGGGAGTGGCCTGATTGAGTAGGGAGTGGCCTGATGCACCAGGGAGTGGCCTGATGGAGTAGGGAGTGGCCTGATGCACCAGGGAGTGGCCTGATTGAGTAGGGAGTGGCCTGATGCACCAGGGAGTGGCCTGATGGAGTAGGGAGTGGCCTGATGGAGTAGGGAGTGGCCTGATGGAGTAGGGAGTGGCCTGATGGAATAGGGAGTGGCCTGATGGAGTAGGGAGTGGCCTGATGGAGTGGCCTGTTTCTCAACCATACCTGGCAGAGTGGCTTGATGCACCAGGGCGGACCAGGGAGTGCCCTGATGGACTGGCCTGGCGGAGTGGCCTGATGGACTGGCCTGGCGGAGTGGCCTGATGGACTGGCCTGGCGGAGTGGCCTGATGGACTGGCCTGGCAGAGAGGCCTGATGGACTGGTCTGGCAGAGTGGCCTGATGGACTGGCCTGGCAGTATTAAAGAATTTCAGATCTGCTTCCCAAATGGCACCCTAGTCCCTATATAGTGCACTACGTAGGGTGCCTTTAGGGATTAAAGCCAGAACTGTCTCCTCTCTGGTAGTCTAGCAGATTGATAAAGAGCTCCTTTCAGCACTCGGAGAAGTGAAGGGGGCTATTCAGAGGGTAAAACGTCCGTCTTCACATAGCTGCATTCCCCTCTTGATCAACCGACCCTTCACCTGTCACCCCGGTACAAGGAGAGACCTGAGACCGGGTAGTCAGACAGGCATCGACGATCACCCACCCCCCCCCAAAAAAGTGCGGAGTCCGCAGTGCATCCCAAATGCCACCCTATTCTCTATGTAGTGCACTAGTTTTGATCAGGGTCCAAAGGGCTTTGGATGTAGGGGATAGGAAAATAGGGTACCGTTTGGTAAGGAAGCAGAGCCGGAGCCTGAACCTGAGCTGGCTATGAGCTCTGGGCCGTGGAATGGAATGGACTTTGGCTTCCTGAGAGCCTTCTCACATAAAAAAAAAGAGATGCTTCATCAAAAGGGGGGGCGAGATCAGAGGGGTCTACAGGCACACAGACCTGGGCTCTGGCAGTACCATCCACACTGACTGACTGGGCCTTTGTGAAGGAGAGAGACTGAGAGACAGACCGAGACGAGAGACCGAGAGAGACAGAGAGAGACCGAGAGACAGAGAGAGACAGAGACCGAGAGACAGACCAAGACGAGAGACCGAGAGAGACAGAGACCGAGAGACAGAGAGAGACCGAGAGACAGAGAGAGACAGAGACCGAGAGACAGACCAAGACGAGAGACCGAGAGAGACAGAGACCGAGAGACAGAGAGAGACCGAGAGACAGAGAGAGACCGAGAGACAGAGAGAGACAGAGACCGAGAGACAGACCGAGACGAGAGACCGAGAGAGACAGAGACCGAGAGACAGAGAGAGACAAAGACCGACAGACAGAGAGAGACCGAGAGACAGAGAGAGACCGAGACAGATAGACAGACAGAGACCGAGACAGACAGACAGACAGACAGACAGAGACCCAGACAGACAGACAGACAGACAGACGAGACAGACCACGAGACCGAGACAGACAGACACCGAGACCGAGAGACAGACAGACACCGAGACAGACAGACACTGAGACGAGACAGACCCCGAGACAGAGACAGACAGACACCGAGACCGACAGACAGACAGACACCGAGACAGACCGAGACCCAGAGACACAGAGACAGACTGACAGAGAGACAGACCGAGACCCAGAGACACAGAGACAGACTGACAGAGAGACAGAGACACAGAGACAGACTGACAGAGAGAGAGGCCAGTTATGATGGCTGATACACAGAGACAGACTGACAGAGAGAGAGGCCAGTTTTGATGGCTGATACGCAGAGACAGACTGACAGAGAGACAGACTGACAGAGAGAGAGGCCAGTTTTGATGGCTGATACACAGAGACAGAATGACAGAGAGAGAGGCCAGTTCTGATGGCTGATACACAGAGACAGACTGACAGAGACAGACTGACAGAGAGAGAGGCCAGTTCTGATGGCTGATACAGTCCACTGCCCAAAGCTCAGAGATTAAGATTTAAATAGAGGTGGGTGGCTAGGAGTGGTGTGTGTATGTAGATGCCTGGGAGGTGGAATGAAAGGTGAGTGGGAGAGGTGAGGAGTGGACTGGTCTGAAAGACAAACTGCCTGAACCAGGTCACAGCATGGAGAGGTGAGGAGTGGACTGGTCTGAAAGACAAACTGCCTGAACCAGGTCACAGCATGGAGGGGTGACGGACAGTTCCCAGTCTGAACCAAGTCACAACATGGAGGGGTGACAGGTAGTTCCCAGTCTGAACCAAGTCACAACATGGAGGGGTGACAGGTAGTTCCCCGTCTGAACCAAGTCACAACATAGAGGGGTGACAGACAGTTCCCAGTCTGAACCAAGTCACAACATGGAGGGGTGACAGACAGTTCCTGGAGGCGCCATGGTAACACCTTTGTCCAGCGTAGAATGAGGCCGGGGGACTAACTGTGGCTTTAGAATAGAAGAGACAGACAGGCTTTAGAATGACTAAAATGACTCATGTCCACTCCAGAATATTCTAACAACACATTCTAGCCACTCAATGTTCTCACGACACATTCTAGCCACTCTGAATGTTCTAACGACACATTCAAGCCACTCTGAATGTTCTAACAACACATTCTAGCCACTCAATGTTCTCACGACACATTCTAGCCACTCTCAATGTTCTAACGACACATTCTAGCCACTCTGAATGTTCTAACGACACATTCTAGCCACTCTGAATGTTCTAACGACATATTCTAGCCACTCAATGTTCTAACGACACATTCTAGCCACTCTGAATGTTCTAACGACACATTCTAGCCACTCTGAATGTTCTAACGACACATTCTAGCCACTCTGAATGTTCTAACGACACATTCTAGCCACTCTGAATGTTCTAACGACATATTCTAGACACTCTGAATGTTCTCACGACACATTCTAGCCACTCAATGTTCTAACGACACATTCTAGCCACTCTGAATGTTCTAACAACACATTCTAGCCACTCTGAATTTTCTAACGACACATTCTAGCCACTCTGAATGTTCTAACGACACATTCTAGCCACTCTGAATGTTCTAACGACACATTCTAGCCACTCTGAATGTTCTAACGACACATTCTAGCCACTCTGAATGTTCTAACGACACATTCTAGCCACTCTGAATGTTCTAACGACATATTCTAGCCACTCAATGTTCTAACGACACATTCTAGCCACTCTGAATGTTCTAACGACACATTCTAGCCACTCTGAATGTTCTAACGACACATTCTAGCCACTCTGAATTTTCTAACGACACATTCTAGCCACTCTGAATGTTCTAACGACACATTCTAGCCACTCTGAATGTTCTAACGACACATTCTAGCCACTCTGAATGTTCTAACGACACATTCTAGCCACTCTGAATGTTCTAACGACACATTCTAGCCCCTCTGAATCTTCTAACGACACATTCTAGCCACTCTGAATGTTCTAACGACACATTCTAGCCACTCTGAATGTTCTAACGACACATTCTAGCCACTCTGAATGTTCTAACGACACATTCAAGCCACTCGGAATGTTCTAACGACACATTCTAGCCACTCTCAATGTTCTAACGACACATTCTAGCCACTCTGAATGTTCTAACGACACATTCTAGCCACTCTGAATGTTCTAATGACACATTCTAGCCACTCTGAATCTTCTAACGACACATTCAAGCCACTCAAAGTTCTAACGACATATTCTAGCCACTCTGAATCTTCTAACGACACAATCTAGCCACTCAATGTTCTAACGACACATTCTAGCCACTCTGAATGTTCTAACAACACATTCTAGCCACTCTGAATGTTCTAACGACACATTCAAGCCACTCTGAATGTTCTAACGACATATTCTAGCCACTCTGAATGTTCTAACGACACATTCTAGCCACACAGTTTCAATGGAAACAGGATACACCTGAGCTCAATTTCGAGTATCAATAGGGTCTGAATACTTACGTAAATAATGTATTTCTGTTTTTAACTTTTGTTTATACATTTGCAAACATTTCGACAAACTTGTTTTTGCATTACTATTAGTGTGTGTAGATTTATGAGAAGAAAAAAACTAACAATTTAATCAGTTTCAGAATATGTCTAACGAAACAAAATGTGGAAAAATTGAAAGGGGTACTTTCCGAATACACTGTATATAATTTAGATAATTTTTTGTCTACAAGGCAGATCCTACAGGTCCTAGTTTCTGCCTTCTTAACAGCACTGTCAACAAGGCAGATCCTACAGGTCCTAGTTTCTGCCTTCTTAACAGCACTACCAACAAGGCAGATCCTACAGGTCCTAGTTTCTGCCTTCTTAACAGCACTACCAACAAGGCAGATCCTACAGGTCCTAGTTTCTGCCTTCTTAACAGCACTACCAACAAGGCAGGTCATACAGGTCCTAGTTTCTGCCTTCTTAACAGCACTGTCAACAAGGCAGATCCTACAGGTCCTAGTTTCTGCCTTCTTAACAGCACTGTCAACAAGGCAGGTCCTACAGGCCCTAGTTTCTGCCTTCTTAACAGCACTGTCAACAAGGCAGGTTTTACAGGCTCTAGTTTCTACCTTCTTAACAGCACTGTCAACAAGGCAGGTCCTACAGGCTCTAGTTTCTACCTTCTTAACAGCACTGTCAACAAGGCAGATCCTACAGGCCCTAGTTTCTACCTTCTTAACAGCACTGCCAACAAGGCAGGTCCTACAGGCCCTAGTTTCTACCTTCTCAACAGCACTGTCAACAAGGCAGGTCCTACAGGCTCTAGTTTCTACCTTCTTAACAGCACTGTCAACAAGGCAGATCCTACAGGCCCTAGTTTCTACCTTCTTAACAGCACTGCCAACAAGGCAGGTCCTACAGGCCCTAGTTTCTACCTTCTTAACAGCACTGTCAACAAGGCAGGTTTTACAGGCCCTAGTTTCTACCTTCTTAACAGCACTGTCAACAAGGCAGGTCCTACAGGTCCTAGTTTCTACCTTCTTAACAGCACTGTCAACAAGGCAGGTCCTACAGGCTCTAGTTTTGTCACACCTGGACTACTGTCGTGTGGTCAGGTTCCACAAAGAAGGACTTAGGGAAATTGCAATTGGCTCAGAACAGGGCAACACAATTGGCCCTTGGATGTACACAGAGAGACATTAATATGCATGTCAATCTCTTCTGGCTCAAAGTGGAGGAGAGATTGACTTCATCACTACTTGTATTTATGAGAGGTATTGACGTGTTGAATGTACCGTGCCGTCTGTTTAAACTACTGGCACACAGCTCAGACACCCATGCATACCCCACAAGAAATGCCACCAGAGGTCTCTTCACAATCCCCAAATCCAGAACAGACTATGGGAGGTGCACAGTACTACATAGAGCCATGACTACATGGAACTCTATTCCACAGTACTACATAGAGCCATGACTACATGGAACTCTATTCCACAGTACTACATAGAGCCATGACTACATGGAACTCTATTCCACATCAGGTAACTGATGCAGCAGTAGAATCAGACTTTTAAAAAAGAGGAAAATACACCTTATGGAACAGCGGGGACTGTGGACACACACACACACACACACACACACACACATACACACACACACACACACACACACACACACACACACACACACACACACACACACACACACACATGATAACATACACACACGTTCACATGGATTTTGTGTTGTAGATGTGGAGGAGTGGCCTGAGGGCGCACACATAGAAGTTGTGAATTCTGTAATGAAAGTATTGTAAAGTTTTTAAAACTGTATAATTGACGTAATTTTGATGGACCCGAGGAAGAGTAGCTGCTGCCTTGGCAGGAACTAATGGGGATCCCTAATAAACCCCAGGAAGAGAAGCTGCTGCCTTGACAGGAACTAATGGGGATCCATAATAAACCACAGGAACAGTAGCTGCTGCCTTGACAGGAACTAATGGGGATCCATAATAAACCCCAGGAAGAGTAGCTGCTGCATTGGCAGGAACTAATGAGGATCCAAAATAAACCCCAGGAAGAGTAGCTGCTGCCTTGGCAGGAACTAATGGGGACCCAAAATAAACCCCAGGAAGAGAAGCTGCTGCCTTGGCAGGAACTAATGGGGATCCATAATAAACCCCAGGAAGAGTAGCTGCTGCCTTGGCAGAAACTAATGGGGATCCATAATAAACCCCAGTAAGAGAAGCTTCTGCCTTGGCAGGAACTAATGGGGATCCATAATAAACCCCAGGAAGAGTAGCTGCTGCCTTGACAGGAACTAATGGGGATCCATAATGAACCCCAGCAAGAGAAGCGGCTGCCTTGGCAGGAACTAATGGGGATCCATAATAAACCCCAGGAAGAGTAGCTGCTGCCTTGACAGGAACTAATGGGGATCCATAATAAACCCCAGGAACAGTAGCTGCTGCCTTGACAGGAACTAATGAGGATCCAAAATAAACCCCAGGAAGAGTAGCTGCTGCCTTGGCAGGAACTAATGGGGACCCAAAATAAACCCCAGGAAGAGAAGCTGCTGCCTTGGCAGGAACTAATGGGGATCCATAATAAACCCCAGGAAGAGAAGCTGCTGCCTTGGCAGGAACTAATGGGGATCCATAATAAACCCCAGTAAGAGAAGCTTCTGCCTTGGCAGGAACTAATGGGGATCCATAATAAACCCCAGGAAGAGTAGCTGCTGCCTTGACAGGAACTAATGGGGATCCATAATAAACCGCAGTAAGAGAAGCTGCTGCCTTGGCAGGAACTAATGGGGATCCATAATAAACCCCAGGAAGAGTAGCTGCTGCCTTGGCAGGAACTAATGGGGATCCATAATAAACCCCATGAAGAGAAGCTGCTGCCGTGGCAGGAACTAATGGGGATCCATAATAAACCACATGAAGAGTAGCTGCTGCCTTGGCAGGAACTAATGGGGATCCATAATAAACCCCAGGAAGAGAAGCTGCTGCCTTGGCAGGAACTAATGGGGATCCATAATAAACCCCAGGAAGAGTAGCTGCTGCCTTGGCAGGAACTAATGGGGATCCTTAATAAAACCCAGGAAGAGAAGCTGCTGCCTTGGCAGGAACTAATGGGGATCCTTAATAAACCCCAGGAAGAGAAGCTGCTGCCTTGGCAGGAACTAATGGGGATCCACAATAAACCCCAGGAAGAGTAGCTGCTGCCTTGGCAAGAACTAATGGGGATCCACAATAAACCCCAGGAAGAGTAGCTGCTGCCTTGGCAGGAACTAATGGGGATGCATAATAAACCCCAGGAAGAGTAGCTGCTGCCTTGACAGGAACTAATGGGGATCCATAATAAACCCCAGGAAGAGTAGCTGCTGCCTTGACAGGAACTAATGGGGATCCCTAATAAACCCCAAGAAGAGTAGCTGCTGCCTTGGCAGGAATTAATGGGGATCCATAATAAACCCCAGGAAGAGTAGCTGCTGCCTTGGCAGGAACTAATGGGGATGCATAATAAACCCCAGGAAGAGTAGCTGCTGCCTTGGCAGGAACTAATGGGGATCCACAATAAACCCCAGGAAGAGTAGCTGCTGCCTTGACAGGAACTAATGGGGATCCATAATAAACCTCAGGAAGAGTAGCTGCTGCCTTGGCAGGAACTAATGGGGATCCATAATAAACCACAGGAAGAGAAGCTGCTGCCTTGGCAGGAACTAATGGGGATCCATAATAAACCCCAGGAAGAGTAGCTGCTGCATTGACAGGAACTAATGGGGATCCATAATAAACCCCAGGAAGAGTAGCTGCTGCCTTGACAGGAACTAATGGGGATCCATAATAAACCCCAGAAGAGTAGCTGCTCCCTTGGCAGGAAGTAATGGGGATCCATAATAAACCCCAGGAAGAGTAGCTGCTGCCTTGACAGGTACTAATGGGGATCCATAATAAACCCCAGGAAGAGAAGCTGCTGCCTTGACAGGAACTAATGGGGATCCATAATAAACCCCAGGAACAGTAGCTGCTGCCTTGACAGGAACTAATGAGGATCCAAAATAAACCCCAGGAAGAGTAGCTGCTGCCTTGGCAGGAACTAATGGGGACCCAAAATAAACCCCAGGAAGAGAAGCTGCTGCCTTGGCAGGAACTAATGGGGATCCATAATAAACCCCAGGAAGAGAAGCTGCTGCCTTGGCAGGAACTAATGGGGATCCATAATAAACCCCAGTAAGAGAAGCTTCTGCCTTGGCAGGAACTAATGGGGATCCATAATAAACCCCAGGAAGAGTAGCTGCTGCCTTGACAGGAACTAATGGGGATCCATAATAAACCCCAGTAAGAGAAGCTGCTGCCTTGGCAGGAACTAATGGGGATCCATAATAAACCCCAGGAAGAGTAGCTGCTGCCTTGGCAGGAACTAATGGGGATCCATAATAAACCCCAGGAAGAGAAGCTGCTGCCGTGGCAGGAACTAATGGGGATCCATAATAAACCACATGAAGAGTAGCTGCTGCCTTGGCAGGAACTAATGGGGATCCATAATAAACCCCAGGAAGAGAAGCTGCTGCCTTGGCAGGAACTAATGGGGATCCATAATAAACCCCAGGAAGAGTAGCTGCTGCCTTGGCAGGAACTAATGGGGATCCTTAATAAAACCCAGGAAGAGAAGCTGCTGCCTTGGCAGGAACTAATGGGGATCCTTAATAAACCCCAGGAAGAGAAGCTGCTGCCTTGGCAGGAACTAATGGGGATCCATAATAAACCCCAGGAAGAGAAGCTGCTGCCTTGGCAGGAACTAATGGGGATCCACAATAAACCCCAGGAAGAGTAGCTGCTGCCATGGCAGGAACTAATGGGGATCCATAATAAACCCCATGAAGAGTAGCTGCTGCCTTGGCAGGAACTAATGGGGATCCATAATAAACCCCAGGAAGAGAAGCTGCTGCCTTGGCAGGAACTAATGGGGATCCATAATAAACCCCAGGAAGAGAAGCTGCTGCCTTGGCAGGAACTAATGGGGATCCACAATAAACCCCAGGAAGAGTAGCTGCTGCCTTGGCAAGAACTAATGGGGATCCACAATAAACCCCAGGAAGAGTAGCTGCTGCCTTGGCAGGAACTAATGGGGATGCATAATAAACCCCAGGAAGAGTAGCTGCTGCCTTGACAGGAACTAATGGGGATCCATAATAAACCCCAGGAAGAGTAGCTGCTGCCTTGACAGGAACTAATGAGGATCCCTAATAAACCCCAAGAAGAGTAGCTGCTGCCTTGGCAGGAATTAATGGGGATCCATAATAAACCCCAGGAAGAGTAGCTGCTGCCTTGGCAGGAACTAATGGGGATCCACAATAAACCCCAGGAAGAGTAGCTGCTGCCTTGACAGGAACTAATGGGGATCCATAATAAACCTCAGGAAGAGTAGCTGCTGCCTTGGCAGGAACTAATGGGGATCCATAATAAACCACAGGAAGAGTAGCTGCTGCCTGTTTCGTGCTTTTGTAAAATATTAGCATTTATGAGGCCAGCAAACATATCACACGCTAAGAATGTATTTCCTCCAACGTGACAAAGAGAAAAGTACCTCTCACGGGGCCCAAAACACAAGTTTTCTGGAGAAATCTGCACGTCCAGAATGAGGAGAAATCCGCACACAATGCATCCCTGACCACCTCCTGAAATAGTAAGTCAGATCTGAACACAAATCAGACGACAAAGCAACGTTTGTGTCTCTAGACCCGTCTTTTCAATGCGATTTTCGTCTTCTGACAGGAGAAGCATGTTAAGTGCTTCTCCACCTGCATTGCTTGCTGTTTGGGGGTTTTAGGCTGGGTTTCTGTACAGCACTTTGAGATATCAGCTGATGTAAGAAGGGCTATAAAAATACATTTGATTTGAAGTGTCAAGTGTAGGACGTGACCTTAGAGACTTACCCAGAAAGTCTCAGTGTTGTAATCATTGCCAAAGGTGATTCTAACATGTATTGACTCAGAGCGTTGAATACCTATCTAATCAAGATTTAAATTCAATTCCAAAAATATGTAACATCTTTCTTCCACTGACAGAGTATTTTGTGTAGATTGTTAACAGAAAATTACAATTAAATCCATTATATTCCCACTTTGTAACACAACAAAATGTAGAAAAAGTCAAGGGGTGTGAATACTTTCTGAAGGCTCTGTACATAGAGAGTTCTGTTGATCTGTTCTAGTGCAGGTCTATGCAGGGGCATTTGGTTTTCCTGGCCTGGATTGTAATGCATTGTCATCATGCCTATGACCCGTGACTGAAAGGTCATCCTGCTTGAGTTTAGTTTATTTAGATACCCATTAGTCCATCAGGGAACTTCCTGGCGTCCTATTCCTGGGTTCCTGCTCTATACAGAGATTCCACAGCGTACGATAATCATGGATTCTAATTGCCAGACTAGACCATCAACACTTCCAGAATAACTCATGTCATGCTCAAGGTATTTATACACTGGGAGAAATGTATTCTACTTTGAAAAATGGAAACACAGCATCATAATGTTATGTTAGTGTAATTTGTTCTCCTGTGTACTGTGACTAGAATTTGTTTGATCTGTGTGTACTATTTTGTAATTGTACATATTACTGTGCATCGTTGGTGCATAAGAACATAAGCATTTTGCTACACCTGCGATAACATCTGCAAAATATTTGTATGCTGAGACCAATAAAATTAGATTTGATACTGAATAAATATATACAGTGGGGCAAAAAAAGTATTTAGTCAGCCACCAATTGTGCAAGTTCTCCCACTTAAAAATATGAGAGAGGCCTGTAATTTTCATCATAGGTACACTTCAACTATGACGGATAAAATGAGAAGAAAAAAAATCCAGAAAATCACATTGTAGGATTTTTAATGAATTTATTTGCAAATTATGGTGGAAAATAAGTAGTTGGTCAATAACAAAAGTTTATCTCAATACTTTGTTATATACCCCTTGTTGGCAATGACAGAGGTCAAACGTTTTCTGTAAGTCTTCACAAGGTTTTCACACACTGTTGCTGGTATTTTGGCCCATTCCTCCATGCAGATCTCCTCTAGAGCAGTGATGTTTTGGGGCTGTTGCTGGGCAACACGGACTTTCAACTCCCTCCAAAGATTTTCTATGGGGTTAAGATCTGGAGACTGGCTAGGCCAATCCAGGACCTTGAAATGCTTCTTACGAAGCCACTCCTTTGTTGCCCGGGCGGTGTGTTTGGGATCATTGTCATGCTGAAAGACCCAGCCACTTTTCATCTTCCATGCCCTTGCTGATGGAAGGAGGTTTTCACTCAAAATCTCACGATACATGGCCCCATTCATTCTTTCCTTTACATGGATCAGTCGTCCTGGTCCCTTTGCAGAAAAACAGCCCCAAACTCAGCATTCTTTGTCCTCCAAACAAGACGAGTTGAGTTTTTACCAAAAAGTTATATTTTGGTTTCATCTGACCATATGACATTCTCCCAATCTTCTTCTGGATCATTCAAATGCTCTCTAGCAAACTTCAGACGGGCCTGGACATGTACTGGCTTAAGCAGGGGGACACGTCTGGCACTGCAGGATTTGAGTCCCTGGCGGCGTAGTGTGTAACTGATGGTAGGCTTTGTTACTTTGGTCCCAGCTCTCTGCAGGTCATTCACTAGGTCCCCCCGTGTGATTCTTGGATTTTTGCTCACCGTTCTTGTGATCCTTTTGACCCCACGGGGTGAGATCTTGCGTGGAGCCCCAGATCGAGGGAGATTATCAGTGGTCTTGTATGTCTTCCATTTCCTAATAATTGCTCCCACAGTTGATTTCTTCAAACCAAGCTGCTTACCTATTGCAGATTCAGTCTTCCCAGCCTGGTGCAGGTCTACGATTTTGTTTCTGGTGTCCTTTGACAGCTCTTTGGTCTTGGCCATAGTGGAGTTTGGAGTGTGACTGTTTGAGGTTGTGGACAGGTGTCTTTTATACTGATAACAAGTTCAAACAGGTGCCATTAATACAGGTAACGAGTGGAGGTCAGAGGAGCCTCTTAAAGAAGAAGTTACAGGTCTGTGAGAGCCAGAAATCTTGCTTGTTTGTAGGTGATCAAATACTTATTTTCCACCATAATTTGCTAATAAGTTCATTAAAAATCCTACAATGTGATTTTCTGGATTTTCTTTTCTCATTTTGTCTGTCATAGTTGAAGTGTACCGATGATGAAAATTACAGGCCTCTCTCATCTTTTTAAGTGGGAGAACTTGCACAATTGGTGGCTGACTAAATACTTTTTTGCCGCACTGTATATATATATATAAATATATATGCATATAAACAGCATGGTGTTTAAAGTTATGGTGTATTTTTATTGCATAATTAAGAGATCAAATTAATATTTAGGGTGAAACAATTATACACGGGATCATTCCGCTCGGCTAAGTTGGTATAATAAAGGTAAGGACTAAATGTAATATCAGTTCTTTTAAAGCTACAGGGATCCGGGAAGCTGTTCCCAGAGGCTCATACTTCAGCTGCTCAAGAAAACAAGTGGTCCCCATTTTGATTGTCTGTTTTTTCAAATCCCAGGATGTAGCTTAGCTTTATAAACAAAGCATTCCTGTCCTGTCTGACAGACAACATTTTCTTACTGGAGGTACACATACTGTATAGGTGACAATTTCCCCCCGTTTCCCCCCGTATAAATGAACATAATTACCCGCTGAACTCTGTGTCATCTAATGATGATGCCATATTTTGTGTTTTTTGGACGGTAGCCTAATGGTTCTTGTAAGCAGGCAGAGATGAACGTTTTAGGCGATGAACGTCTCTGAATTAAAAACAACCAATTCACACAGGGGGACATGGAACGGGGACGACTGAGGCAAAATGTGACAAACTAATTTAGGCCTTGGCCTGCTTTTAGCCCTAATGCTTTAGAATAACTATCCTGCTTTTAAAACACTTTGGTGGAGTTGATGATAGAGACTGTACAGTAATTCATTTTCTCAGGCTACTTCAGACCACGTCTCATCTATCCTAGATTAAACGCCTAACTTTACTGCTTGAATGAATGAGTGTAAAACCCGTGAAAAATACAGCCAACCCCAGCTTGTGGCATAATGGAGCATTTTAATGGAGAGCTGTTGCTGCCCGAAAGATGGAACGCAGAGTAGTGAATAAAACAGAACCCTTAAAAAAGGGACAGCTCACCCGAAAAACAAAGTTTGTCTGATGTTTTCGGACGTCAAAAGCGGTTTTATGTTTTAGATGAAATCCACGAAATCAAAAAGATCATCACCATGTAATGTCCAGACATAATTCAGTTTATTCCTGTTTTTTTGTTGTTGTTGTCTAGGCTACTTAACCACAACGCGAGGCTAACTGTCACTGTGGATAGTGTGACATCTGGGGGAAGCTTGAAGCCACTTGAGATAATACATTAGAAAGATGACATCATAACATGACATCATCAGACTCCACCTCCAGCCATCTCTATCATTAAAACTACCATGACATCATCAGACTCCACCTCCAGCCATCTCTATCATTAAACCTAACATGACATCATCAGACTCCACCTCCAGCCATCTCTATCATTAAACCTAACATGACATCATCAGACTCCACCTCCAGCCATCTCTATCATTAAACCTAACATGACATCATCAGACTCCACCTCCAGCCATTTCTATCATTAAACCTAACATGACATCATCAGACTCCACCTCCAGCCATCTCTATCATTAAACCTAACATGACATCATCAGACTCCACCTCCAGCCATCTCTATCATTAAACCTAACATGACATCATCAGACTCCACCTCCAACCATCTCTATCATTAAACCTAACATGACATCATCAGACTCCACCTCCAGCCATCTCTATCATTAAACCTAACATGACATCATCAGACTCCACCTCCAGCCATCTCTATCATTAAACCTAACATGACATCATCAGACTCCACCTTCAGCCATCTCTATCATTAAACCTAACATGACATCATCAGACTCCACCTCCAGCCATCTCTATCATTAAACCTAACATGACATCAGACTCCACCTCCAGCCATCTCTATCATTAAACCTAACATGACATCATCAGACTCCACCTCCAGCCATCTCTATCATTAAACCTAACATGACATCATCAGACTCCACCTCCAGCCATCTCTATCATTAAACCTAACATGACATCATCAGACTCCACCTCCAGCCATCTCTATCATTAAACCTAACATGACATCAGACTCCACCTCCAGCCATCTCTATCATTAAACCTAACATGACATCATCAGACTCCACCTCCAGCCATCTCTATCATTAAACCTAACATGACATCATCAGACTCCACCTCCAGCCATCTCTATCATTAAACCTAACATGACATCATCAGACTCCACCTCCAGCCATCTCTATCATTAAAACTACCATGGCATCATCAGACTCCACCTCTAGCCATCTCTATCATTAAAACTACCATGACATCATCAGACTCCACCTCCAGCCATCTCTATCATTAAACCTAACATGACATCATCAGACTCCACCTCCAGCCATCTCTATCATTAAACCTAACATGACATCATCAGACTCCACCTCCAGCCATCTCTATCATTAAACCTAACATGACATCATCAGACTCCACCTCCAGCCATTTCTATCATTAAACCTAACATGACATCATCAGACTCCACCTCCAGCCATCTCTATCATTAAACCTAACATGACATCATCAGACTCCACCTCCAGCCATCTCTATCATTAAACCTAACATGACATCATCAGACTCCACCTCCAACCATCTCTATCATTAAACCTAACATGACATCATCAGACTCCACCTCCAGCCATCTCTATCATTAAACCTAACATGACATCATCAGACTCCACCTCCAGCCATCTCTATCATTAAACCTAACATGACATAATCAGACTCCACCTTCAGCCATCTCTATCATTAAACCTAACATGACATCATCAGACTCCACCTCCAGCCATCTCTATCATTAAACCTAACATGACATCAGACTCCACCTCCAGCCATCTCTATCATTAAACCTAACATGACATCATCAGACTCCACCTCCAGCCATCTCTATCATTAAACCTAACATGACATCAGACTCCACCTCCAGCCATCTCTATCATTAAACCTAACATGACATCAGACTCCACCTCCAGCCATCTCTATCATTAAACCTAACATGACATCATCAGACTCCACCTCCAGCCATCTCTATCATTAAACCTAACATGACATCATCAGACTCCACCTCCAGCCATCTCTATCATTAAACCTAACATGACATCATCAGACTCCACCTCCAGCCATCTCTATCATTAAACCTAACATGACATCATCAGACTCCACCTCCAGCCATCTCTATTATTAAACCTAACATGACATCAGACTCCACCTCCAGCCATCTCTATCATTAAACCTAACATGACATCATCAGACTCCACCTCCAGCCATCTCTATCATTAAACCTAACAAGACTGTCTATATAGCCTAGAGTCTGTTTCTATGGATATCAGGCTGGTAGTAGACCCAGGATGTTGGGGTGGTAGGGTAGCCTAGTGGTTAGAGCGTTGGACTAGTAACCGAGAGATTGCCAGTTCAAATCTTAAAGTTGACAAGGTATAAATTTGACAAGGTACAAATACCTGGTCTACAGTATCTTGGTCATTTTTTTTTTAACCTTTATTCAACTAGGCAAGTCAGTGGCAGCCTTACAATGATGGCAAAAAACAACATATGAGAGTGCGCTGACCCTGGTGCTAGAGGGGGTACAGCTGACCCTGGTGCTAGAGGAGGTACAGCTGGAGGTTGAATGTTTGAAGGGGTACGGGACTATAAAACATTTTGGGAAACACGGCTGTAGACGGTCAGACAGATGAGAGGAGATGACAACACAGGCCTATTTTGGCAAGCCCCGTCCGCTAGGAGACTCCATACCCAGTGTAATTAGGCTAACCCGTCAGCCGACTGAAGCATATCCGACTAGACTCACTGACTGGTGGAATTCCTACACTAGCCAATGGGATGAGGCCTTGCTGACCTGTCAGAGCCTCACCCAATCAACACACCACATGCCCTTTCAAAGTCTCCCAATAGAACCAGAGACACAGCTGATACCTGTTCTATTAATGGCAGTAGGCAGGCAGGGTGAGAAGAGAGGGAGGCATTCCTATCACAGGACAACATAGAGAGAACGTCGAGAAGAGGTAGAGCTAAGCAGACAGGCGACAAGGCCAGGGAGGAATGGTGCCACACAGACACTCAGAACATCTCTTAAAAAAAAAAAGATTAGCATACATTTAGGTTCTGATTACTGGACTAAATATCCTGTTTTAATAGAGAATCTCTATTTAGTCCAGAACAAGGACTACATTTAATCTGGTTCCAGATTAAATAAGTATTTTAACTCTACAGGTCAACGGAATAGTTCTAGGAAGAAGAAGACAGGCCAAATCATCCTTCTGGTTCCCGAGTGGCGCAGCTGTCTATGGCACTGCCGTGTCTGGTTCGAATCCAGGCTGTATCACATCCGGCTGTGATTGGGAGTACCACAGTGCGGCATGGAATTGGCCCACCTCCGTCCGGGTCTGGACGGGGTAGGCCGTCATTGTAAATAAGATTTTGTTCATTACTGACTTGCCTCGTTAAATAAACGTAAAATAAAGAAGTATTAAAAAAATATTTCAAAAATAAAATTTAACCTACTGTAGGAGGCGAGCATCCTCTTAGTTCAACTGAACATACTGTAGGAGGCTGTAGGAGGAGAGCATCCTCATAGTTCAACTGAACCTACTGTAGGAGGCTGTAGGAGGCGAGCATCCTCATAGTTCAACTGAACCTACTGTAGGAGGCGAGCATCCTCTTAGTTCAACTGAACATACTGTAGGAGGTGAGCATCCTCATAGTTCAACTGAACATACTGTAGGAGGTGAGCATCCTCATAGTTCAACTGAACATACTGTAGGAGGAGAGCATCCTCTTAGTTCAACTGAACATACTGTAGGAGGCTGTAGGAGGCGAGCATCCTCTTAGTTCAACTGAACCTACTGTAGGAGGCTGTAGGAGGAGAGCATCCTCATAGTTCAACTGAACCTACTGTAGGAGGCTGTAGGAGGAGAGCATCCTCATAGTTCAACTGAACCTACTGTAGGAGGCTGTAGGAGGCGAGCATCCTCATAGTTCAACTGAACCTACTGTAGGAGGCGAGCATCCTCTTAGTTCAACTGAACATACTGTAGGAGGTGAGCATCCTCATAGTTCAACTGAACATACTGTAGGAGGTGAGCATCCTCATAGTTCAACTGAACATACTGTAGGAGGAGAGCATCCTCTTAGTTCAACTGAACATACTGTAGGAGGAGAGCATCCTCATAGTTCAACTGAACATACTGTAGGAGGAGAGCATCCTCTTAGTTCAACTGAACATACTGTAGGAGGAGAGCATCCTCTTAGTTCAACTGAACATACTGTAGGAGGAGAGCATCCTCTTAGTTCAACTGAACATACTGTAGGAGGAGAGCATCCTCATAGTTCAACTGAACATACTGTAGGAGGAGAGCATCCTCTTAGTTCAACTGAACATACTGTAGGAGGAGAGCATCCTCTTAGTTCAACTGAACATACTGTAGGAGGCGAGCATCCTCATAGTTCAACTGAACATACTGTAGGAGGAGAGCATCCTCTTAGTTCAACTGAACATACTGTAGGAGGAGAGCATCCTCTTAGTTCAACTGAACATACTGTAGGAGGAGAGCATCCTCTTAGTTCAACTGAACATACTGTAGGAGGTGAGCATCCTCATAGTTCAACTGAACATACTGTAGGAGGAGAGCATCCTCTTAGTTCAACTGAACATACTGTAGGAGGCGAGCATCCTCATAGTTCAACTGAACATACTGTAGGAGGCGAGCATCCTCATAGTTCAACTGAACATACTGTAGGAGGCGAGCATCCTCATAGTTCAACTGAACATACTGTAGGAGGCGAGCATCCTCATAGTTCAACTGAACATACTGTAGGAGGCGAGCATCCTCTTAGTTCAACTGAACATACTGTAGGAGGAGAGCATCCTCTTAGTTCAACTGAACATACTGTAGGAGGAGAGCATCCTCTTAGTTCAACTGAACATACTGTAGGAGGTGAGCATCCTCTTAGTTCAACTGAACATACTGTAGGAGGTGAGCATCCTCATAGTTCAACTGAACATACTGTAGGAGGCGAGCATCCTCATAGTTCAACTGAACATACTGTAGGAGGCGAGCATCCTCATAGTTCAACTGAACATACTGTAGGAGGCGAGCATCCTCATAGTTCAACTGAACATACTGTAGGAGGCGAGCATCCTCATAGTTCAACTGAACATACTGTAGGAGGCGAGCATCCTCATAGTTCAACTGAACATACTGTAGGAGGTGAGCATCCTCTTAGTTCAACTGAACATACTGTAGGAGGCGAGCATCCTCATAGTTCAACTGAACATACTGTAGGAGGCGAGCATCCTCATAGTTCAACTGAACATACTGTAGGAGGCGAGCATCCTCATAGTTCAACTGAACATACTGTAGGAGGCGAGCATCCTCTTAGTTCAACTGAACATACTGTAGGAGGAGAGCATCCTCTTAGTTCAACTGAACATACTGTAGGAGGAGAGCATCCTCTTAGTTCAACTGAACATACTGTAGGAGGTGAGCATCCTCATAGTTCAACTGAACATACTGTAGGAGGCGAGCATCCTCTTAGTTCAACTGAACATACTGTAGGAGGAGAGCATCCTCTTAGTTCAACTGAACATACTGTAGGAGGTGAGCATCCTCATAGTTCAACTGAACATACTGTAGGAGGCGAGCATCCTCTTAGTTCAACTGAACATACTGTAGGAGGAGAGCATCCTCTTAGTTCAACTGAACATACTGTAGGAGGTGAGCATCCTCATAGTTCAACTGAACATACTGTAGGAGGAGAGCATCCTCATAGTTCAACTGAACATACTGTAGGAGGAGAGCATCCTCTTAGTTCAACTGAACATACTGTAGGAGGCGAGCATCCTCCTAGTTCAACTGAACATACTGTAGGAGGCGAGCATCCTCCTAGTTCAATTGAACATACTGTAGGATGGTGTAGGAGGAGAGCATCATCTTAGTTTAACTGAACCTACTGTAGGAGTCTGTAGGAGGAGAGCATCCTCTTAGTTCAACTGAACCTACTGTAGGAGG
Source organism: Oncorhynchus mykiss (assembly GCF_057628025.1). Classification (NCBI taxonomy): domain Eukaryota; kingdom Metazoa; phylum Chordata; class Actinopteri; order Salmoniformes; family Salmonidae; genus Oncorhynchus; species Oncorhynchus mykiss. The sequence goes on along the minus strand of NC_143038.1, from coordinate 73,987,448 downwards.
CTGTAGGAGGAGAGCATACTCTTAGTTCAACTGAACCTACTGTAGGATGGTGTAGGAGGAGAGCATCATCTTAGTTCAACTGAACCTACTGTAGGAGGCTGTAGGAGGAGAGCATACTCTTAGTTCAACTGAACCTACTGTAGGAGGCTGTAGGAGGAGAGCATCCTCTTAGTTCAACTGAACATACTGTAGGAGGCGAGCATCCTCCTAGTTCAACTGAACATACTGTAGGAGGCGAGCATCCTCCTAGTTCAATTGAACATACTGTAGGATGGTGTAGGAGGAGAGCATCATCTTAGTTCAACTGAACCTACTGTAGGAGGCTGTAGGAGGAGAGCATACTCTTAGTTCAACTGAACCTACTGTAGGAGGCTGTAGGTAGTTCAACTGAACATACTGTAGGAGGAGAGCATCCTCATAGTTCAACTGAACATACTGTAGGAGGAGAGCATCCTCATAGTTCAACTGAACATACTGTAGGAGGAGAGCATCCTCTTAGTTCAACTGAACCTACTGTAGGAGGCGAAAATCCTCCTAGTTCAACTGAACATACTGTAGGAGGCGAGCATCCTCCTAGTTCAATTGAACATACTGTAGGATGGTGTAGGAGGAGAGCATCCTCTTAGTTCAACTGAACCTACTGTAGGAGGCTGTAGGAGGAGAGCATCCTCTTAGTTCAACTGAACCTACTGTAGGTTGAGAGCATCCTCTTAGTTCAACTGAACCTACTGTAGGAGGCGAGCATCCTCTTAGTTCAACTGAACATACTGTAGGAGGAGAGCATCCTCATAGTTCAACTGAACATACTGTAGGAGGAGAGCATCCTCTTAGTTCAACTGAACCTACTGTAGGAGGCGAGCATCCTCATAGTTCAACTGAACATACTGTAGGAGGAGAGCATCCTCATAGTTCAACTGAACATACTGTAGGAGGAGAGCATCCTCTTAGTTCAACTGAACCTACTGTAGGAGGCGAGCATCCTCTTAGTTCAACTGAACATACTGTAGGAGGAGAGCATCCTCATAGTTCAACTGAACCTACTGTAGGAGGCTGTAGGAGGAGAGCATCCTCTTAGTTCAACGGAACCTACTGTAGGAGGCTGTAGGAGGAGAGCATCCTCTTAGTTCAACGGAACCTACTGTAGGAGGCTGTAGGAGGAGAGCATCCTCCTAGTTCAATTGAACATACTGTAGGAGGGTGTAGGAGGAGAGCGTTCTTCCACCATATGTGTGCAGCATAATGTGCTGTGTATCTCCATGCCAAGAAACGTAATAACAGGCTATTCTTAGCAACACTCCAATGAGTCTGTGAATTATGAAGGAAGAAATGGGAGAGGATGGACCAGGCGGCTTTTCTTGGAACACAAAGACAATAAATAACCACGGTTGGTGGTGGAACTGTAGAACACAAAGACAATAAATAACCACGGTTGGTGGTGGAACTGTCGAACACAAAGACAATAAATAACCACGGTTGGTGGTGGAACTGTAGAACACAAAGACAATAAATAACCACGGTTGGTGGTGGAACTGTAGAACACAAAGACAATAAATAACCACGGTTGGTGGTGGAACTGTAGAACTATAGAACACAAAGACAATAAATAACCACGGTTGGTGGTGGAACTGTAGAACACAAAGACAATAAATAACCACGGTTGGTGGTGGAACTGTAGAACACAAAGACAATAAATAACCACGGTTGGTGGTGGAACTGTAGAACACAAAGACAATAAATAACCACGGTTGGTGGTGGAACTGTAGAACACAAAGACAATAAATAACCACGGTTGGTGGTGGAACTGTAGAACACAAAGACAATAAATAACCACGGTTGGTGGTGGAACTGTAGAACACAAAGACAATAAATAACCACGGTTGGTGGTGGAACTGTAGAACTATGGAACTACGGAACTGTAGGACTAAGGAACTACGGAACTGTAGGACTATGGAATTGTAGAAAACACAGAGCTATAGAGCCAACAAAACTATAGGAACAACAGAATCTTCTTGAATCTGCTGGTCATCCCTCGATATGTTGCTTGTGTGATGAGGGGTTGGGATACAAAAGCTAAAGACAATGTTTCCGTAGACTGTACGGTAAATCGATCCCTTTAAGACAGAAGCTATTACGATACTAAATTAAAATAATTATTAGAACAATAGTGCAGATAGTGTCGTTTCACATTAAACCATTTTCAAAAAAGTGTGCCTGCAACAGGCTGGAACTTCATACCCTCATGTCCCTAAATGTCCCATAGTCCCTTATTCTACCTGCTAAACTACTGGTCAGGTAAAACCACATATTCCTAACTAGATTTGTAAGTACGGTGTCCAGCTCCAGTATCAAAAGTAGCATCACAAATTTGAATTAAAAAATATATTTCAAACAAAAACATTAAATGCATGTTGAAATATATCTTACAAAATATTTCCAAATACATTTTTATATATATTTACCAAATATATCGATAGATTCTTTAAAGTATTTTGAAATATATTAAATACATTTTCAGATGCATTTAACATATACAGCATCATGTATCTTAGAAAATCCATTTAAAAAACTATTTCAAATATAAACATGAAGTCGGAAGTTTACATACACTTAGGTTGGAGTCATTAAAACTCATTTTTTGGGCCAAAATTCACCCAACTCACTGTGGGCAGCTTGTTGAAGGCTACCCGAAACATTTGACCCAAGTTAAACAGTTTAAAGGCAATTCTACCAAATACTAATTGAGTGTATGTAAACTTCTGACCCACTGGGAATGTGATGAAAGAAATAAAAGCTGAAATAAATAATTCTCTCTACCATTATTCTGACCTTTCACATTCTTAAAATAAAGTGGTGATCCTAACTGACCTAAGACAGGGAATTTGTACAAGGATTAATCAGGAATTGTGAAAAACTGAGTTGTAATGTATTTGGCTAAAGGTTTATATAAACTTCCGACTTCAACTGTATCTTTCCTCCGTATGGGAAGCAGTTGTCAACAATCCAAACATATTTTCTAATTTGGCTTAGATCAAAGGTTTCCTGGGGCAGCAGGGTAGCCTAGTGGTTAGAGCTTTGGACTAGCAGCCGGAAGGTTGCAAAATCAAATCCCCGAGCTGTCGTTCTGCCCCTGAACAAGGCAGTTAACTGACTGTTCCTAGGCCAGTTAACTCACTGTTCCTAGGCCAGTTAACCCACTGTTCCTAGACCAGTTAACCCACTGTTCCTAGACCAGTTAACCCACTGTTCCCAGACCAGTTAACCCACTGTTCCTAGACCAGTTAACCCACTGTTCCTAGACCAGTTAACCCACTGTTCCTAGACCAGTTAACCCACTGTTCCTAGACCAGTTAATCCACTGTTCCTAGACCAGTTAACCCACTGTTCCTAGACCAGTTAACCCACTGTTCCTAGACCAGTTAACCCACTGTTCCTAGACCAGTTAACCCACTGTTCCTAGACCAGTTAACCCCACTGTTCCTAGACCAGTTAACCCACTGTTCCTAGACCAGTTAACCCACTGTTCCTAGGCCAGTTAACCCACTGTTCCTAGACCAGTTAACCCACTGTTCCTAGACCAGTTAACCCACTGTTCCTAGACCAGTTAACCCACTGTTCCTAGACCAGTTAACCCACTGTTCCTAGACCAGTTAACCCACTGTTCCTAGACCAGTTAACCCACTGTTCCTAGACCAGTTAACCCCACTATTCCTAGACCAGTTAACCCACTGTTCCTAGACCAGTTAACCCACTGTTCCTAGACCAGTTAACCCACTGTTCCTAGACCAGTTAACTGTTCCTAGACCTGTTCCTAGACCGTCATTGAAAATAAGAATTTCTTCTTAACTGACTTGCCTCGTTAAATAACAGTCTAAAACATTTTTGTATGGAATCTAGCATCGGCCAAAGTCCTAGTAGGCCCAGGTACATGTCTGATTTCTTATACATTAATCCTGGTGGTTTTGGCCATTGATATACAGTATGATGAAAGCAGGAGCCCAAGGCAGAGACATAGGAAGACACAGGCTATGCAGATCTTATACATGGATAGTTTCAGAGACTGAAACAAACATCTAGGAACAGAGCATAGGACACGAGGCAGTATTCGCTGCCGAAACTGCTTCAACAAAAGTACTGAGTAAAGGGTCTGAATACTTATGTTAAATGTGATATTTCAGTATTTTTTAAATATTTTTTATTAATTTGCAAACATTTCTAAAAATCTGTTTTTTGCTTTGTCGTTATGGGGATTGTGTGTAGATTGATGAGGGGGGGGGGGGGAGTATGTAATAAATTTTAGAATAAGGCTGTAACATAACAAAAATGTGGACAAAGACAAGGGGTCTGAATACTTTCCGAATGTTCTGTATCCAAGGCTTAATTTAAACACGAAGGAGGTGAAGAAAAATCTGAGAGCAGTATTAGGGGTTGTACTGTATCTAACCTCGACAAATAGGAGTATACTGGCTTGACTATGGGGAGTGTCCCAAATGGGGAGTGTCCCAAATGGGCAGTGTCCCAAATGGGGAGTGTGAGTGCATTCTGATGAAGATCATCAAAGGTAAGTTAATATTTATAACGCTATTTCTGACTTCTGTTAACTCCAACACGGCGGATATCTGTATGGCTTGATTTGTTGTCCGAGCGCTGTACTCAGATTATTGCATGGTTTGCTTTTTCCGTAAAGTTTTTTTGAAATCTGACACAGCGGTTGCATTAAGGAGAGGTGTATCTATAATTCCATGCATAATAGTTGTATCTTTTATCAATGTTTATTATGAGTATTTTATTATGAGTGTTTTCTGATGTGGCGCTCTGCAAAATCACCGGATGTTTTGGAACTACTAAACATAACGCACCAATGTAAACTCAGATTTCTTGATATAAATATGAACTTTATCGAACAAAACATACATGTATTGTGTAACATGAAGTCCTATGAGTGTCATCTGATGAAGATCATCAAAGGTTAGTGATTCATTTTATCTCTATTTCTGCTTTTTGTGACTCCTCTCTTTGGCTGGAAAAATGGCCTGTGTGTGTTTTTGTGACTAGGCTCTGACCTAACATAATCATATGTTGTGCATTCGCTGTACGGCCTTTTTTGAAATCGGACACTGTGGTGGGATTAACAACAAGTTTATCTTTAAAATGGTGTAAAATACAACTATGTTTGAGGAATTTTAATTATGAGATTTCTGTTGTTGTGAATTTGGCGCCCTGCACTTTCACTGGCTGTTGTCAAATCATCCCGTTAACGGGATTGCAGCCCAAAGAGGTTAACCCTTTATCGAATTGATTTAAAACCTATGTTTAACATGGTTGATGTCTTGCCAGGTTAGTCCAAAATCATGTGACATAAAACATAACTTTGATGTCCTTGCATATATGGCAGTATAAACTGTTGTTACAGTATAACCTACAGTATATTAAGCATTAATCAGTTCAATTAGACATTGACCTGGAACCCTGTACGAATCCTGGATCTAGTTTGTCGGACAGTTTTATTTTTATAAACACAAAGAGACACAAAATGTAACGTAGTTACACTGCATTTCTGAGATCTCTACACAACAACAACAAAACTGTCCGGTACACTGTTGGAATGTGAAAAACCCCAGCAGCGTTGAAGTTCTTGACACACTCAAACCTTGTGTGCCGGGTTCCTACTACCATACCCTGTTCAAAGGCAATTCAATATTTTGTCTTGTTCATTCACCCGCTGAATTGCACACATACACAAGACATTTCTTAATTATCTCAAGGCCTAAAAATCCTTCTTTAATCTGTCTCCTTACCCTTTTATCTAAACTGATTGAGGTGAATTTAACAGATGACATCAATAAGGGATCATAACTGATCTCCTGGATTCACCTGGTCAGTCTAGGTCATGGAAAGAGCAGGTGTTCCTAATTTTTTGTCCACTCGGTGTATAGTCCCAGGCTTATGGTGGTGTATAGGTGGAGTTATGGGCCAATTTACATATAGTCCTCTAAGTACACATGTGGAACTGTTCATCGCATTATGTATAGAAAGACCCACATGACCATATATGGTTATACCAATGTCACACATTGGCCTCATTATTTATAAACGGCCCATAAGCAGTGCTGCATCAGTGGCAGTCATTGTGTGTAATCACCATGTTCTCAGCCTTCTGGGTAACCATACAGCCTCTTTAGACACACACACACACACACACACCGCACACGCACACCACACACACACACACCGCACACACACACACACACACACCGCACACGCACACACACCGCACACGCACACGCGCACACCACACACGCACACACACAAACACACACACCGCGCACCACACACACACACACCGCACACACACACACACCGCACACGCACACGCGCACACCACACACGCACACACACAAACACACACACCGCACACCACACACACACACGTGCACGTGCACACGCACACCGCACACACGCACACCGCAAACGCGCACATGCGCACATCACACACACACACACACACACACCGCACACCGCACACGCGCACACCACACACACACACACACACACACCACACACACACACACGAACACACCACACACCACACACACACCCCACACACACCACAACCCATATAGCCTCAATGGAGAAACCGAGATCAGAGAGGAGAATGGAGTGTAATAATGCCTTGGTAGAATATCACACTGATGTTACACAGGATACATTTATCTCAGTCTGTAGTCATAGCAGCAGTCATGAGGAGTGAGTGGAATAAAGGCGTTTTCATGTCTGTTACTTGCTGGAGTATCGTCTTTTATGAGATGATATCCTAGTCTACTTTATTGCTGTCTGTATTATTCAAGAAACTGGCTTACCATCCTGTTCCAAATTGTGTAACGGATTTAGTTTTAGCAAAACAGTTCAGTGAATATCCCCAGTGCTCCTAGTCCAGTGCTTCTAGTCCAGTGTTCCTAGTCCAGTAATCTACCCCAGTGCTCCTAGTCCAGTAATCTACCCCAGTGGTCCTAGTCCAGTAATCTACCCCAGTGTTCCTAGGTCAGTAATCTACCACAGTGTTCCTAGTCCAGTGCTCCTAGTCCAGTAATCTACCCCAGTGCTCCTAGTCCAGTAACCTACCCCAGTGTTGCTAGTCCAATATTCTACCGCAGTGTTCCTAGTCCAGTAATCTACCCCAGTGTTCCTAGTCCAGTAATCTACCCCAGTGCTCCTAGTCCAGTAATCTACCCCAGTGGTCCTAGTCCAGTAATCTACCCCAGTGTTCCTAGTCCAGTGTTCCTAGTCAAGTAATCTACCCCAGTGCTCCTAGTCCAGTAATCTACCCCAGTGCTCCTAGTCCAGTAACCTACCCCAGTGTTGCTAGTCCAATATTCTACCGCAGTGTTCCTAGTCCAGTAATCTACCCACAGTGCTCATAGTCCAGTAATCTACCCCAGTGCTCCTAGTCCAGTAATCTACCCCAGTGGTCCTAGTCCAGTAATCTACCCCAGTGTTCCTAGTCCAGTGTTCCTAGTCAAGTAATCTACCCCAGTGCTCCTAGTCCAGTAATCTAACCACAGTGCCCCTAGTCCAGTAATCTACCCACAGTGCCCATAGTAGAGTAATCTACCCCAGTGCTCCTAGTCCAGTAATGTACCCCAGTGTTCCTAGTCCAGTAATCTACCCCAGTGCTCCTAGTCCAGTAATCTACCCACAGTGCTCATAGTCCAGCAATCTACCCCCAGTGCTCCTAGTCCAGTAATCTACCCCAGTGTTCCTAGTCGAGTAATCTACCCCAGTGCTCCTAGTCCAGTAATCTACCCCAGTGTTCCTAGTCCAGTAATCTACCCCAGTGCTCCTAGTCCAGTAATCTACTCCAGTGCTCCTAGTCCAGCAATCTACCCCAGTGCTCCTAGTCCAGTAATCTACCCCAGTGGTCCTAGTCCAGTAATCTACCCCAGTGTTCTTAGTCCAGTAATCTACCCCAGTGTTCCTAGTCCAGTGTTCCTAGTCCAGTAATCTACCCCAGTGCTTCTAGTCCAGTAATCTACCCACAGTGCTCATAGTCCAGTAATCTACCCCCAGTGCTCCTAGTCCAGTAATCTACCCCAGTGTTCCTAGTCCAGTAATCTACCCCAGTGCTCCTAGTCCAGTAATCTACCCCAGTGTTCAAAGTCCAGTAATCTACCCCAGTGTTCCTAGTCCAGTAATCTACCCAGAGTGCTCATAGTCCAGCAATCTACCCCCAGTGCTCCTAGTCCAGTAATCTACCCCAGTGTTCCTAGTCCAGTAATCTACCCCAGTGCTCCTAGTCCAGTAATCTACCCCAGTGTTCCTAGTCCAGTAATCTACCCCAGTGCTCCTAGTCCAGTAATCTACTCCAGTGCTCCTAGTCCAGTAATCTACCACAGTGCTCCTAGTCCAGTGTTCCTAGTCCAGTAATCTACTCCAGTGCTCCTAGTCCAGTAATCTACCCCAGTGATCCTAGTCCAGTGTTCCTAGTCCAGTAATCTACCCCAGTGCTCATAGTCCAGTAATCTACCCCAGTGGTCCTAGTCCAGTGTTCCTAGTCCAGTAATCTACTCCAGTGCTCCTAGTCCAGTAATCTACCCCCAGTGCTCCTAGTCCAGCAATCTACCCCAGTGCTCCTAGTCCAGTAACCTACCCCAGTGTTGCTAGTCCAATATTCTACCGCAGTGTTCCTAATCCAGTAATCTACCCCAGTGTTCCTAGTCCAGTAATCTACCCCAGTCTTCCTAGTTCAGTAATCTACCCCAGTGCTCCAAGGTCAGTAATCTACCACAGTGTTCCTAGTCCAGTGCTCCTAGTCCAGTAACCTACCCCAGTGTTGCTAGTCCAATATTCTACCGCAGTGTTCCTAGTCCAGTAATCTACCCCAGTGTTCCTAGTCCAGTAATCTACCCCAGTGTTCCTAGTCCAGTAATCTACCCCAGTGCTCCAAGGTCAGTAATCTACCCCAGTGTTCCTAGTCCAGTGCTCCTAGTCCAGTAATCTACCCCAGTGCTCCTAGTCCATTAATCTACCAAAGTGGTCCTAGTCCAGTGTTCCTAGTCCAGTAATCTACTCCAGTGCTCCTAGTCCAGTAATCTACCCCCAGTGCTCCTAGTCCAGCAATCTACCCCAGTGCTCCTAGTCCAGTAACCTACCCCAGTGTTGCTAGTCCAATATTCTACCGCAGTGTTCCTAATCCAGTAATCTACCCCAGGGTTCCTAGTCCAGTAATCTACCCCAGTCTTCCTAGTTCAGTAATCTACCCCAGTGCTCCAAGGTCAGTAATCTACCACAGTGTTCCTAGTCCAGTGCTCCTAGTCCAGTAATCTACCCCAGTGCTCCTAGTCCAGTAACCTACCCCAGTGTTGCTAGTCCAATATTCTACCGCAGTGTTCCTAGTCCAGTAATCTACCCCAGTGTTCCTAGTCCAGTAATCTACCCCAGTGTTCCTAGTCCAGTAATCTACCCCAGTGCTCCTAGTCCAGTAATCTACCCCAGTGGTCCTAGTCCAGTAATCTACCCCAGTGTTCCTAGTCCAGTGTTCCTAGTCAAGTAATCTACCCCAGTGCTCCTAGTCCAGTAATCTACCCACAGTGCCCCTAGTCCAGTAATCTACCCACAGTGCCCATAGTAGAGTAATCTACCCCCAGTGCTCCTAGTCCAGTAATTTACCCCAGTGTTCCTAGTCCAGTAATCTACCCCAGTGCTCCTAGTCCAGTAATCTACCCCAGTGTTCAAAGTCCAGTAATCTACCCCAGTGTTCCTAGTCCAGTAATCTACCCAGAGTGCTCATAGTCCAGCAATCTACCCCCAGTGCTCCTAGTCCAGTAATCTACCCCAGTGCTCCTAGTCCAGTAATCTACCCCAGTGTTCCTAGTCCAGTAATCTACCCCAGTGCTCCTAGTCCAGTAATCTACTCCAGTGCTCCTAGTCCAGTAATCTACCACAGTGCTCCTAGTCCAGTGTTCCTAGTCCAGTAATCTACTCCAGTGCTCCTAGTCCAGTAATCTACCCCAGTGTTCCTAGTCCAGTGTTCCTAGTCCAGTAATCTACCCCAGTGCTCATAGTCCAGTAATCTACCCCAGTGGTCCTAGTCCAGTGTTCCTAGTCCAGTAATCTACTCCAGTGCTCCTAGTCCAGTAATCTACCCCCAGTGCTCCTAGTCCAGCAATCTACCCCAGTGCTCCTAGTCCAGTAACCTACCCCAGTGTTGCTAGTCCAATATTCTACCGCAGTGTTCCTAATCCAGTAATCTACCCCAGTGTTCCTAGTCCAGTAATCTACCCCAGTCTTCCTAGTTCAGTAATCTACCCCAGTGCTCCAAGGTCAGTAATCTACCACAGTGTTCCTAGTCCAGTGCTCCTAGTCCAGTAACCTACCCCAGTGTTGCTAGTCCAATATTCTACCGCAGTGTTCCTAGTCCAGTAATCTACCCCAGTGTTCCTAGTCCAGTAATCTACCCCAGTGTTCCTAGTCCAGTAATCTACCCCAGTGCTCCAAGGTCAGTAATCTACCCCAGTGTTCCTAGTCCAGTGCTCCTAGTCCAGTAATCTACCCCAGTGCTCCTAGTCCATTAATCTACCAAAGTGGTCCTAGTCCAGTGTTCCTAGTCCAGTAATCTACTCCAGTGCTCCTAGTCCAGTAATCTACCCCCAGTGCTCCTAGTCCAGCAATCTACCCCAGTGCTCCTAGTCCAGTAACCTACCCCAGTGTTGCTAGTCCAATATTCTACCGCAGTGTTCCTAATCCAGTAATCTACCCCAGGGTTCCTAGTCCAGTAATCTACCCCAGTCTTCCTAGTTCAGTAATCTACCCCAGTGCTCCAAGGTCAGTAATCTACCACAGTGTTCCTAGTCCAGTGCTCCTAGTCCAGTAATCTACCCCAGTGCTCCTAGTCCAGTAACCTACCCCAGTGTTGCTAGTCCAATATTCTACCGCAGTGTTCCTAGTCCAGTAATCTACCCCAGTGTTCCTAGTCCAGTAATCTACCCCAGTGTTCCTAGTCCAGTAATCTACCCCAGTGCTCCAAGGTCAGTAATCTACCCCAGTGTTCCTAGTCCAGTGCTCCTAGTCCAGTAGTCTACCCCAGTGCTCCTAGTCCAGTAATCTACCAAAGTGTTCCTAGCCCAGTGTTCCTAGTCCAGTAATCTACTCCAGTGCTCCTAGTCCAGTAATCTACCCCCAGTGCTCCTAGTCCAATAATCTACCCCAGTGCTCCTAGTCCAGTAACCTACCCCAGTGTTGCTAGTCCAATATTCTACCGCAGTGTTCCTAGTCCAGTAATCTACCCTAGTGTTCCTAGTCCAGTAATCTACCCCAGTGTTCCTAGTCAAGTAATCTACCCCAGTGCTCCAAGGCCAGTAATCTACCCCCAGTGGTCCTAGTTCAGTAATCTACTCCAGTGCTCCTAGTTCAGTAATCTACTCCAGTGCTCCTAGTCCAGTAACCTACCCCAGTGTTCCTAGTCCAATATTCTACCGCTGTGTTCCTAGTCCAGTAATCTACCCCAGTGCTCCTAGTCCAGTAACCTACCCCAGTGTTCCTAGTCCAGTAATCTACCCCAGTGCTCCTACTCCAGTAATCTACCCCAGTGCTCCTAGTCCAGTGTTCCTAGTCCAGTAATCTACCCCAGTGTTCCTAGTCCAGTAATCTACACCCAGTGATCCTAGTCCAGTAATCTACCCCAGTGTTCCTAGTCCAGTAATCTACCCCAGTTTTCCTAGTCCAGTAATCTACCCCAGTGTTCCTAGTCCAGTAATCTACTCCAGTGCTCCTAGTACAGTAATCTACCCCAGTTCTCCTAGTCCAGTAATCTACCCCAGTGTTCCTAGTCCAGTAATCTACCCCAGTGCTCATAGTCCAGTAATTTACCCCAGTGCTACTAGTCCAGTAATCTACCCCAGTGTTCCTAGTCCAGTAATCTACCCCAGTGTTCCTAGTCCAGTAATCTACTGCAGTGCTCCTAGTTCAGTAATTTACCTCAGTGTTCCTAATCCAGTAATCTACCCCAGTGCTCCTAGTTCAGTAATCTACCCCAGCGAATGTAGTCCAGTAATCTACCTCAGTGTTCCTAGTCCAGTGCTCCTAGTCCAGTGTTCCTAGTCCAGTAATCTACCCCAGTGTTCCTAGTCCAGTAATCTACCCCAGTGTTCCTAGTCCAGTAATCTACACCCAGTGCTCCTAGTCCAGTAATCTACCAGTGTTCCTAGTCCAGTAATCTACCCCAGTGTTCCTAATCCAGTAATCTACCCCAGTGTTCCTAGTCCAGTGCTCCTAGTCCAGTGTTCCTAGTCCAGTAATCTACCCCAGTGTTCCTAGTCCAGTAATCTACACCCAGTGCTCCTAGTCCAGTAATCTACCCCAGTGTTCCTAGTCCAGTAATCTACCCCAGTGTTCCTAGTCCAGTAATCTACCCCAGTGCTCCTAGTCCAGTAATCTACCCCAGTGTTCCTAGTCCAGTAATCTACCCCAGTGTTCCTAGTCCAGTGCTCCTAGTCCAGTGCTCCTAGTCCAGTAATCTACTCCCAGTGCTCCTAGTCCAGTAATCTTCAGCAAACTGACCGTGGGCCACTATGTTTCTTTAAACACACGTTTTAAATTAACTTGTGAATTTGATTGAATATAGCTATGACCCCCCCCCCACCCCCCCCACACTTATAAATTAATGCAGATTATTATAAATGATTCAACAGAGGTAACAAGATGTCCAGTGTTGGAAATCCTCACCGGTACCCTAGTTTCTGGAAGGAAACCTTGTTCGCTGCTGCCATTGCTCACACACACACACACACACACACACACACACACACACACACACACACACACACATACACACACACACACACACACACACGCTGCCTGCTGATGCCAAATTCACAAAGAAGTGTCTCAGAGTAGGATAACTGATACAGGATCAGGTCTTCTTATTCATTATGACTTAAAAGGATTAGGCTAACAGGGTAAAACTGATCCTACATCAGAAATCCTACTCCTACTCCGAGACGCTTTGTGAATACAGGTCCTGTTCCAACAAATTAGCCAACCTCGACTGCTGCTGCTGCTGCCATGACGATGACACAAACACACACAAACACAAACACGGAGATGTGCGTGTGTGAATGTGTTAGCCAAAACAAATCCAGCTCCTTACACTACAAATAAAGAGGATCTCCCTTCCTCAACTTTGTTCAGACGATCTAGAGCTAGGCTGCGATGGCAGTGCAAATGATGTGGTAATCAGTCCTAATGAAATGATGATATCGGAAATCACACATCTCGGATAGAGTGAAGAATGAACAAAGCAACAACACAAAATGCCATGCTGATCCTCAACAAGGGGGACCCCTCAAGGGTGCCCCTCCAAGTTTGCTGATGACACAACGGCGTTAGGCCTGATCACAGACAACGATGAGACAGCCTATAGGGAGGAGGTCAGAGACCAGGCCGTGCGGTGCCAGGCCAACAACCTCTAACCTCAACGTGAGCAAGACAAAAGGAGCTGATCGTAGACTACAGGAAAAAGGCTGGGCCAAACAGGCCCCCATTAACCTCAACGTGAGCAAGACAAAAGGAGCTGATCGTAGACTACAGGAAAAAGGCTGGCCCGAACAGGCCCCCATTAACATCGACGGGGCTGTAGTAGAGCTTCATGCCCCTTAGTGTCCACATCACCAATACACTATGATGGACCAACGTCACCCAGAAAGTTGTGAGGAGGGCACAACAAAAAACCTTTTCCACCTCAGGATACAGAAAAGACTTGTGGTGCACAGTGGAATGAAAAGGGTAACGACACCCCAAAATGTAACATTTCTCTATTTTTCCCTGACGTGGTCTCCTGATGTGATTTAAGCATTGTTGTGGACTTAGAACATCCTATTGTGTGGTTTTTCCTGTTATAAACTTGTGATTTTATCAGTGAAAACCTGACAAAACAGAATCCTGAAGAGAAAAAAAACTGAATCAGGTAAAAAAATCATAGAAAGTCAGACAGACAGACAGACAGACAGACAGACAGACAGACAGACAGGCAGGCAGGCAGGCAGGCAGGCAGGTAGGTAGGCAGGAAGGCAGCTGAGACAGACAGACAGCTTGGCATACAGACCGCTTGGCAGACAGACAGCTTGGCAGACAGGGCAGTTGGTGAAGGAATGGACACACGCAAACACAGTTTGTAGGGGACAGTGGTATGACAGCTGGCATCTTCGTACCCCTCTTCAGTCACAGTAGGCACAGACTCCCACCAAGAATTGCACCTAGAACACTGAAACACCCTGCTAAACCCTAGTTAACCTCACTAGAACACTGATACACCCTGCTAAACCCTAGTTAACCTCACCAGAACACTGATACACCCTGCTAAACCCTAGTTAACCTCACTAGAACACTGATACACCCTGCTAAACCCTAGTTAACCTCACATCTAGAACACTGATACACCCTGCTAAACCCCAGTTAATCTCACTAGAACACTGATACAACCTGCTAAACCCTAGTTAACCTCACTAGAACACTGACACACCCTGCTAAACCCTAGTTAACCTCACTAGAACACTGACACACCATGCTAAACCCTAGTTAACCTCACTAGAACACTGACACACCCTGATAAACCCTAGCTAGCCTCACTAGAACACTGATACACCCTGCTAAACCCTAGTTAACCTCACATCTAGAACACTGACACACCCTGCTAAACCCTAGTTAATCTCACATCTAGAACACTGACACACCCTGCTAAACCCTAGTTAACCTCACTAGAACACTGACACACCCTGCTAAACCCTAGTTAACCTCACTAGAACACTGACACACTCTGCTAAACCCTAGTTAACCTCACTAGAACACTGATACACCCTGCTCAACCCTAGTTAACCTCACTAGACCACTGATACACCCTGCTAAACCATAGTTAACCTCACTAGACCACTGATACACCCTGCTAAACCCTAGTTAACCTAACATTGAGAACACTGATACACCCTGCTAAACCCTAGTTAACCTCACTAGACCACTGATACACCCTGCTAAACCCTAGTTAACCTCACATCTAGAACACTGACACACCCTGCTAAACCCAAGCTAGCCTCACTAGAACACTGACACACCCTGCTAAACCCTAGTTAACCTCACTAGAACACTGAAACACCCTGCTAAACCCTAGTTAACCTCACTAGAACACTGACACACCCTGCTAAACCCTAGTTAACCTCACTAGAACACTGACACACCCTGATAAACCCTAGCTAGCCTCACTAGAACACTGATACACCCTGCTAAACCCTGGTTAACCTCACATCTAGAACACTGACACACCCTGCTAAACCCTAGTTAACCTCACATCTAGAACACTGACACAACCTGATAAACCCTAGCTAGCCTCACTAGAACACTGCTAAACACACCCTGCTAAACACTAGTTAACCTCACTAGAACACTGATACACCCTGCTAAACCCTAGTTAACCTCACTAGACCACTGATACACCCTGCTAAACCCTAGTTAACCTAACATCGAGAACACTGATACACCCTGCTAAACCCTAGTTAACCTCACTAGACCACTGATACACCCTGCTAAACCCTAGTTAACCTCACATCTAGAACACTGACACACCCTGCTAAACCCAAGCTAGCCTCACTAGAACACTGACACACCCTGCTAAACCCTAGTTAACCTCACTAGAACACTGAAACACCCTGCTAAACCCTAGTTAACCTCACTAGAACACTGACACACCCTGCTAAACCCTAGTTAACCTCACTAGAACACTGACACACCATGCTAAACCCTCGTTAACCTCACTAGAACACTGACACACCCTGATAAACCCTAGCTAGCCTCACTAGAACACTGATACACCCTGCTAAACCCTAGTTAACCTCACATCTAGAACACTGACACACCCTGCTAAACCCTAGTTAACCTCACATCTAGAACACTGACACACCCTGCTAAACCCTAGTTAACCTCACATCTGGAGCAACTCGCTAATGGGTTTCCATCTTTAAGATAATTTAGATTTTGTTGATCTTAAATTAAGGTTAATGTTTATGACTTTTTTAAAGAAAGATGCAATAGCGGTGTTATCTGACCAGTTAGGAGCGAGGAGTTAGGAGTTAGGAGAGGGGGAGTTAGGAGTTAGGAGTGAGGAGTTAGGAGAGGGGGAGTTAGGAGTGAGGAGTTAGGAGTTAGGAGTTAGGAGTGAGGAGTTAGGAGTGAGGAGTTAGGAGTTAGGAGCGGGGAGTTAGGAGTTAGGAGAGGGGGAGTTAGGAGCGAGGAGTTAGGAGTTAGGAGCGGGGGAGTTAGGAGTGAGGAGTTAGGAGTTAGGAGAGGGGGAGTTAGGAGTTAGGAGTGAGGAGTTAGGAGTGAGGAGTGAGGAGTTAGGAGCGGGGGAGTTAGGAGTTAGGAGAGGGGGAGTTGGGAGCGAGGGAGTTAGGAGAGAGGGAGTTAGGAGTTAGGAGAGGGGGAGTTAGGAGTTAGGAGCGAGGGAGTTAGGAGTTAGGAGAGGGGGAGTTAGGAGTTAGGAGCGAGGGAGTTAGGAGCGAGGGAGATAGGAGCGGGGGAGTTAGGAGTTAGGAGGGAGGGAGATAGGAGCGAAATTGATAGGAGCGAGGGAGTTAGGAGCGGGGGAGTTAGAAGTGAGGAGTTAGGAGTTAGGAGAGGGGGAGTTAGAAGTGAGGAGTTAGGAGCGGGGGAGTTAGGAGTTAGGAGACGGGGAGTTAGGAGCGAGGGAGTTAGGAGTTAGGAGAGGGGGAGTTAGGAGTTAGGAGCGAGGGAGTTAGGAGTTAGGAGAGGGGGAGTTAGGAGTTAGGAGCGAGGGAGTTAGGAGCGAGGGAGATAGGAGCGGGGGAGTTAGGAGTTAGGAGAGGGGGAGTTAGGAGTTAGGAGCGAGGGAGTTAGGAGTTAGGAGAGGGGGAGTTAGGAGTTAGGAGCGAGGGAGTTAGGAGCGAGGGAGATAGGAGCGGGGGAGTTAGGAGTTAGGAGAGGGGGAGTTAGGAGAGGGGGAGTTAGGAGAGGAGGAGATAGGAGTTAGGAGAGGGGGAGTTAGGAGTGGGGGAGAGGAGCGAGGGAGATAGGAGGGGGGGAGTTAGGAGTTAGGAGCGAGGGAGTTAGGAGGGGGAGATAGGATCGAGGAGCGGGGGAGTTAGGAACGGGGGAGTTAGGAGCGGGGGAGTTAGGAGGGGGGGAGATAGGAGGGGGGGAGTTAGGAGCGGGGGAGTTAGGAGGAGGGGAGATAGGAGGGGGGAGTTAGGAGCGGGGGGGTTAGGAGGGGGGGAGTTAGGAGGGGGGAGATAGGAGGGGGGGAGTTAGGAGTGGGGGAGTTAGGAGGGGGGGAGATAGGAGGGGGGAGTTAGGAGCGGGGGAGTTAGGAGAGGGGAGATAGGAAGGGGGGAGTTAGGAGGGGGGGAGTTAGGAGCGGGGGAGTTAGGGGGGGGATAGGAGGGGGGGAGTTAGGAGGGGGGGAGTTAGGAGCGGGGGAGATAGGAGCGAGGAGTTAGAAGTTAGGAGAGGGGGAGTTAGGAGTTAGGAGCGAGGGAGATAGGAGGGGGGGAGTTAGGAGGGGGGGAGTTAGGAGGGGGGAGTTAGGAGCGAGGAGTTAGGAGCGAGGGAGTTAGGAGGGGGGGAGTTAGGAGGGGGGAGTTAGGAGATAGGAGCGAGGGAGATAGGAGCGAGGGAGATAGGAGCGGGGGAGTTAGGAGCGAGGAGTTAGGAGCGAGGGAGTTAGGAGGGGGGGAGTTAGGAGGGGGGAGTTAGGAGGGGGGAGTTAGGGGCGAGGAGTTAGGGGCGAGGAGTTAGGAGAAAGGAGTGAGGAGTTAGGAGTGAGGAGTTAGAAGCGAGGAGTTAGAAGCGAGGAGTTAGGAGTGAGGAGTTAGAAGCGAGCAGTTACAGAATATTGCAGTAGGACTGGTTGTTGCATTCAAGACAATGATGGAAATCTGTGTGTGTGTGTGTGTGTGTGTGTGTGTGTGTGTGTGTGTGTGTGCTAATCTGCAGGAGCAGAAGCAGAGAAAACAGTTTGCCATGTTCCCTTTAAGGCAAGGGGATGACAATAGAATTGAGCTTTAAAATAACCAGGGAAAGATAGTCTTCCCCCTTTCTCATTGAGTTGTGGTGGGAGGCGGTCTACAAGACTAACTCCATTGAAACAGCTGCTTTGTTTAGTGTGTACTGGCCTACAGACAGATACAGTGGGAAGGTTTTAGACATGCCATGGAGGAGTGAAGAGGCCCGAGGGCAACGCAACAGAGACTACAGATGGATGGGTGGATTACTGCAACTTTAAAAGCTCTCTCTCTCTCTCTCTCTCTCTCTCTCTCTCTCTCTCTCTCTCTCTCTCTCTCTCTCTCTCTCTCTCTCTCTCTCTCTCTCTCTCTCTCTCTCTCTCTCTCTCTCTCTCTCTCTCTCTCTCTCTCTCTCTCTCTCTCTCTCTCTCTCTCTCTCTCTCTCTCTCTCTGAAAACAAAACTGTGTTTTTGCAAACAAACTATTCCCTTTGAAAAAACACAATCATATTTATTTTAACATTTTATTTGTTGTATTTTTGTTCTCTAAAAGGCTGTAAAATTGCCCAAGGTTTTGGAGAAGGAGAACACACATTTCTGTGAGTGCTGTCTGCTAGTGCTTCGAAAAGTAGCTATGACAAAAACACGTTAGGCTTTCACTTCAGAAAACACGTTAGACTTTCACTTCAGAAAACACGTTAGGCTTTCACTTCAGAAAACACGTTAGACTTTCACTTCAGAAAACACGTTAGGCTTTCACCTCAGAAAACACGTTAGGCTTTCACTTCAGAAAACACGTTAGGCTTTCACTTCAGAAAACACGTTAGACTTTCACTTCAGAAAACACGTTAGGCTTTCACTTCAGAAAACACGTTAGACTTTCACTTCAGAAAACACGTTAGGCTTTCACCTCAGAAAACACGTTAGGCTTTCACTTCAGAAAACACGTTAGGCTTTCACCTCAGAAAACACGTTAGGCTTTCACTTCAGAAAAGACGTTAGGCTTCACCTCAGAAAACATCACAAGTGGAACTACAGCAGAAGGCCTTTTAATGTAGAAAACACACCTGGTTTGTTTGAACTGGGAGAGAGGCCACAACCTGCCCTAGCTAGCAGGAAATGTGTGTGTGTGTGTGTGTGTGTGTGTGTGTGTGTGTGTGTGTGTGTGTGTGTGTGTGTGTGTGTGTGTGTGTGTGTGTGTGTGTGTGTGTGTGTGTGTGTGTGTGTGTGTGTGTGTGTGAAATGGAATGCTTTGGGGCGAGCTGAAGAGAACAAACTTAACATTTCTGAACTGCCAAAGAGTCCACGTGGATAGCTATCCGGTACTCTGACAGAAAAGACCCCTCTGAGAACACAGAAATATGGTATAGGATACACATTATAGGCTGGGTGGTGAACTGTGTCCTTGTTGTTAGGCATCAAAGTGTTACGTGATATCTGAAACTATTATACTGATATGAACCTAGTAGTTAGATCTCTGTGCAACCTAGTAGATCGATCTCTGTGTAACCTAGTAGTTAGATCACTGTGCAACCTAGTAGGTCGATCTCTGTGTAACCGAATAGGTTAGATCTCTGTGTAACCTAGTAGCTTAGATCTCTGTGTAACCTAGTAGCTTAGATCTCTGTGTAACCTAGTAGGTCGATCTCTGTGTAACCTAGTAGGTCGATCTCTGTGTAACCTAGTAGGCTGATCTCTGTGTAACCTAGTAGTTAGATCTCTGTGTAACCTAGTAGTTCGATATCTGTGTAACCTAGTAGCTTAGATCTCTGTGTAACCTAATAGGTTAGATCTCTGTGTAGCCTAGTAGTTAGATCTCTGTGTAACCTAGTAGGTCGATCTCTGTGGAACCTAGTAGTTAGATATCTGTGTAACCTAGTAGTTAGATCTCTGTGTGACCTAGTAGTTAGATATCTGTGTAACCTAGTAGTTAGATCTTTGTGAAACCTAATAGGTTAGATCTATGTGTAACCGAATAGGTTATATCTCTGTGTAACCTAGTAGCTTAGATATCTGTGTAACCTAGTAGTTAGATATCTGTGTAACCTAATAGGTTAGATCTCTGTGTAACCTAATAGGTTAGATCTCTGTGTAGCCTAGTAGCTTAGATCTCTGTGTAACCTAGTAGCTTAGATCTCTGTGTAACCTAGTAGTTAGATCTCTGTGTAACCTAATAGGTTAGATCTCTGTGTAACCTAATAGGTTAGATCTCTGTGTAGCCTAGTAGCTTAGATCTCTGTGTAACCTAGTAGTTAGATCTCTGTGTAGCCTAGTAGTTAGATCTCTGTGTAACCTAGAAATTAGATCTCTGTGTAACCTAATAGGTTAGATCTCTGTGTAACCGAATAGGTTAGATCTCTGTGTAACCTAGTAGCTTAGATCTCTGTGTAACCTAGTAGTTAGATCTCTGTGTAACCTAATAGGTTAGATCTCTATGTAGCCTAGTAGCTTAGATCTCTGTGTAACCTAGTAGTTAGATCTCTGTGTAACCTAATAGGTTAGATCTCTGTGTAACCTAATAGGTTAGATCTCTGTGTAGCCTAGTAGTTAGATCATTTGACACAATAATCTATGTTCAGTGCCAGACACAAACACTAAGAGAGAAAACAACCCAGTCTAAAAACTAAATGTAATGTAGCTAGGCTAAGCACCACAGCCTTTAGCTGCGTGCAGACTACATCGTTATTCTGCTACTGTAACAATGCTTCTTGTAAGGGTTGAAGAGACAACCTCTGTGTCTGTAGATGTGGTACATCTGGGAAGCAGACATGATGTGTGATGTGTCACTAGAGTGGCCACGGTCTTAGCCATCATAATAGCTGAGGTGCTAATGTCCTATCGCCACTAATCAAACAAGGTCTCTGTCGTCGCACATCGGATGTGCTGCTTCAGTCGCCAGAGTCAGGGTCAACTCTGCCTGGCAGCCAGCCCTAGTTTACACACCCACCCCCAGCCCTGGCTTCCAGGTTACACACCCACCCCACCCCCAGCCCTAGTTTACACACTCACCCCCAGCCCTGGCTTCCAGGTTACACACCCACCCCACCCCCATCCCTGGTTTACACACCCACCCCTAGCCCTGGTTTACACACCCACCCCTAGCCCTGGTTTACACACCCACCCCTAGCCCTGGTTTACACACCCACACCCAGCCCTGGTTTACACACCCACCCCTAGCCCTGGTTTACACACCCACCCCCAGCCCTGGTTTACACACCCACCCCTAGCCCTGGTTTACACACCCAACCCCAGCCCTGGTTTACACACCCACCCCTAGCCCTGGTTTACACACCCACCCCTAGCCCTGGTTTACACACCCAATCCCAGCCCTGGTTTACACACCCACCCCTAGCCCTGGTTTACACACCCACCCCTAGCCCTGGTTTACACACCCAACCCCAGCCCTGGTTTACACACCCACCCCTAGCCCTGGTTTACACACCCACCCCTAGCCCTGGTTTACACACCCACCCCCAGCCCTGGTTTACACACCCACCCCTAACCCTGGTTTACACACCCACCCCTAGCCCTGGTTTACACACCCACCCCTAGCCCTGGCAATGCCCACCAACACAGGCTAGTCAAATCAGTAGGAAGACCACCCCCCCCCCAGTAAATGGTTGTGAGTCAGCTATACAGGGATAGTGTCTTTCTAAGATTTAAACATTACACCACCTTCCTTCCAGGTGAAAATCAATCTAGACATTTCAATCCTTTGAACGTCACTCTGTCTCTCCAACGTAAGCAAGAAAGGCCTCAACCTAGCGCTGCGCGGTGCAGTTCGGTGAGTCATCTCAGGCAGCATTGTGACTACTGATGTTTTGATTGAAGGAATGCGTGTTGTCATCTGCGTTCTGTGAGGAGGCTTTCACAGTAAACACAGGGCCCGTTCTGTCTGACCTTCACTAACCTAACATAACAGAGACAAAAAAAAAGAAAAAGTAAAAACCTTTCTTTCTGGTCCTGAAGAGACAAACAAACGGGTGTGTATCTCTTCTCCAATCCACTAAATGTGGAGTTAAGGTGGAGTGTCGCCTTGGTAACGTCGCACCACAGACTCTCTTTAACACCCGAATCATCACTAGCTCTTTTAAACTGATGCATGCTGGGTCTTTCTCTGTGTCTGGTGTGTCCGGACGAAAGCCTTCACTTAGGCTGTGTCAATGTGTGAGTGTGTTTGAACCAATAGAGGACTGTGTGTATGTGCGTGTCTGTCCACGCGTGCGTAGCCTATGTGTATGTTGGGGGGAGGGGAGGGGAGGGGAGGGGGGGGGTGACAACGAATCACTGAGTAAAGTAAAACTCTCAAATAGAGGACATTGTTCCTCGTTTTAAGTGTAAAGAGACACAGGTCAGTGTGAAAGCAGAGCTGTTTAACTGTGAGAAGTAGCATAGCCTGGTCCTCTGCTGCCCCATCTCTATTGACGAGGCAACGTACCAAACGGGACTCTATTTCACTTTACAGCGCCATTGGGATGGAAGCAGAGGCTCATGTCTGCCAGGTGGAAGATGACATTGCTTAGCCCCCACCAGAGAACAGAGAATGAGCTGGTCTATACTACTCAACCTACCAACGGTCCCAATAATAGAATATAACTTTATTGTCCATCCAGGATAGAGTTACACGATAGTTACACCCCAGGCTATCTTCTCCCCCAGGCTAGACTGGCCCCGGGCTTAGCCGTCCCCAGGCTATCTTATCCCCCAGGCTAGACTGGCCCAGGGCTAAGCCGTCCACAGGCTATCTTATCCCCCAGGCTAGACTGGCCCAGGGCTAAGCCGTCCACAGGCTATCTTATCCCCCAGGCTAGACTGGCCCAGGGCTAAGCCGTCCCCAGGCTATCTTATCCCCCAGGCTAGACTGGCCCAGGGCTAAGCCGTCCCCAGGCTATCTTATCCCCCAGGCTAGACTGGCCCAGGGCTAAGCCGTCCCCAGGCTATCTTATCCCCCAGGCTAGACTGGCCCAGGGCTAAGCCGTCCCCAGGCTATCTTATCCCCCAGGCTAGACTTGCCCTGAGCTAGTTTAGCATGTGTTCACACAAGCATTTGTTAGCCCTGGGCTAAGTATTCACACTGGTATTCCAAAGCCCTAGAATAAACGGACAAACAAAACAGCCGACATGTTATCTCTGACACATGACCACTGTTCTAAACAAGAAGGTATGTATTAAGACGTGAAGTCCTCTGCTTCTGGCCTGGCAATCGATTTCCAACAGTGACGGTTTGTATAAACCTTGCTGTTTACCTGTCCAACATCAGAAAGAAATGTTTCACTTTTATTTTTCTTATGTTGATCTCGCCCCTGTACAGAGAATGCTGTCAACAGTATTATTATCATGGATTATTAAAATTAAATGTCAATGGAAAAGCTATGAAAACAGAGGGAAATGGAGCGTTTTCTGCCCTTCCAGCTGTAGAGTTTGTAGCTTTAGTTTTTTTTTTTAAAGTGAGAAGACATTAGCCAGCCTGCATAGCAACCACTTTTGTAAGTCATAGCAACCACTTTTGTAAGGCATAGCAACCACTTTTGTAAGTCATAGCAACCACTTTTGTAAGTCATAGCAACCACTTTTGTAAGTCATAGCAACCACTTTTGTAAGTCATAGCAACCAATGTTTTCGCACAAATTAAAACATTTTGGTTTCTGTCCTCAAAATGGAAGGATTAGATGATATAAATTGACTTATCAAACATAATGAATAAAACGTATTATAGCCATCACCAGCAAAATGCACACAACGTATTATAGCCATCACCAGCATAATGCACACAACGTATTATAGCCATCACCAGCATAATGCACACAACGTATTATAGCCATCACCAGCATAATGCACACAACGTATTATAGCCATCACCAGCATAATGCACACAACGTATTATAGCCATCACCAGCATAATGCACACAACGTATTATAGCCATCACCAGCATAATGCACACAACGTATTATAGCCATCACCAGCATAATGCACACAACGTATTATAGCCATCACCAGCATAATGCACACAACGTATTATAGCCATCACCAGCATAATGCACACAACGTATTATAGCCATCACCAGCATAATGCACACAACGTATTATAGCCATCACCAGCATAATGCACACAACGTATTATAGCCATCACCAGCATAATGCACACAACGTATTATAGCCATCACCAGCATAATGCACACAACGTATTATAGCCATCACCAGCATAATGCACACAACGTATTATAGCCATCACCAGCATAATGCACACAACGTATTATAGCCATCACCAGCATAATGCACACAACGTATTATAGCCATCACCAGCATAATGCACACAACGTATTATAGCCATCACCAGCATAATGCACACAACGTATTATAGCCATCACCAGCATAATGCACACAACGTATTATAGCCATCACCAGCATAATGCACACAACGTATTATAGCCATCACCAGCATAATGCACACAACGTATTATAGCCATCACCAGCATAATGCACACAACGTATTATAGCCATCACCAGCATAATGCACACAACGTATTATAGCCATCACCAGCATAATGCACACAACGTATTATAGCCATCACCAGCATAATGCACACAACGTATTATAGCCATCACCAGCATAATGCACACAACGTATTATAGCCATCACCAGCATAATGCACACAACGTATTATAGCCATCACCAGCATAATGCACACAACGTATTATAGCCATCACCAGCATAATGCACACAACGTATTATAGCCATCACCAGCATAATGCACACAACGTATTATAGCCATCACCAGCATAATGCACACAACGTATTATAGCCATCACCAGCATAATGCACACAACGTATTATAGCCATCACCAGCATAATGCACACAACGTATTATAGCCATCACCAGCATAATGCACACAACTTATTATAGCCATCACCAGCATAATGCACACAACGTATTATAGCCATCACCAGCATAATGCACACAACGTATTATAGCCATCACCAGCATAATGCACACAACGTATTATAGCCATCACCAGCATAATGCACACAACGTATTATAGCCATCACCAGCATAATGCACACAACGTATTATAGCCATCACCAGCATAATGCACACAACGTATTATAGCCATCACCAGCATAATGCACACAACGTATTATAGCCATCACCAGCATAATGCACACAACGTATTATAGCCATCACCAGCATAATGCACAACGTATTATAGCCATCACCAGCATAATGCACACAACGTATTATAGCCATCACCAGCATAATGCACACAACGTATTATAGCCATCACCAGCATAATGCACACAACGTATTATAGCCATCACCAGCATAATGCACACAACGTATTATAGCCATCACCAGCATAATGCACACAACGTATTATAGCCATCACCAGCATAATGCACACAACGTATTATAGCCATCACCAGCATAATGCACACAACGTATTATAGCCATCACCAGCATAATGCACACAACGTATTATAGCCATCACCAGCATAATGCACACAACGTATTATAGCCATCACCAGCATAATGCACACAACGTATTATAGCCATCACCAGCATAATGCACACAACGTATTATAGCCATCACCAGCATAATGCACACAACGTATTATAGCCATCACCAGCATAATGCACACAACGTATTATAGCCATCACCAGCATAATGCACACAACGTATTATAGCCATCACCAGCATAATGCACACAACGTATTATAGCCATCACCAGCATAATGCACACAACGTATTATAGCCATCACCAGCATAATGCACACAACGTATTATAGCCATCACCAGCATAATGCACACAACGTATTATAGCCATCACCAGCATAATGCACACAACGTATTATAGCCATCACCAGCATAATGCACACAACGTATTATAGCCATCACCAGCATAATGCACACAACGTATTATAGCCATCACCAGCATAATGCACACAACGTATTATAGCCATCACCAGCATAATGCACACAACGTATTATAGCCATCACCAGCATAATGCACACAACGTATTATAGCCATCACCAGCATAATGCACACAACGTATTATAGCCATCACCAGCATATGTAAATTCAGTGAAAGTGCTGCTTTTGTGATTGAACACATTCTCGGTGTTGTTTTCACACCGGCTATTTTGGCACCGTGTGTTTTTTTTAGGGCTAACCCTGCTCCAGAGCACAGCCTGCTAGCACCGGGCTAAAGTTGGTGCTATCCCACTTTACAATGTACAAGTGTGATCACACTCGCTTAAGCCCTGGGCTAAGGTGCAGTGTGGAACGTGCCTATTAAAAAGCAAAAAGATGAAAGCAGCGTTGTTCCTTGTTTGGACCAAAATCGGGGTTTGACTGCATGACCTAACAGAACAGCATGCAAACTAATAGTGACTAAGAGAAAAGAGGAGGGGCTGAGCTGTTTGAGTGACAGGGGGGCGGGGCTTGGTGTGTTTTGGGGAAGTAGCCGCAAGAGAAGAGAAGAAAAAAAAGAGTCAACTAATAAAAATTTACTTTACGTTAGAACATGTTGAATGTGATAAGGATGTCTTGGGATAAGGATATCTTGGGATAAGGATATCTTGGGATAAGATGAGGCCCAGAATCACACAACTACCCGCCCTGACACCCCTCCTGATACCCCCTCCTAACAAACCTCTTCCTCCTGACACCCCCTCCTCCTGACACCCTCCTCCTCCTGACACCCCCCCCCCTCCTTTACACCCCCCCCCCCCCTGACACCCTCCTCCTCCTGACACCCCCCCTCCTTACACCCCCCTCCTCCTGACACCCTCCTCCTCCTAACACCACCCCCCTCCTCCTGACACCTCCCCTCCTGACCCCCCCCCCCCCCCCCCCTCATGACACCTAGTTCAACACACACACACTCATCCACTTCAACAAACAGGGCCATTCAGAGACATCAAAAAGCACCTCTATGCATTGCCTGTGTGCAGTGCTGTGGAATTAAACATCTCACTACACGACTCCTGTTGAGCTTGTCACTGTTGACAGAGGCTCGTGGTAAAAGCTGCTCTCAGTTAAAGAATATTAGTTATGGCGGATTATCTATAGAGAGAATTATGAGATCAGATAATATAGGATAAGATGGTTGTAATGACTCCTAAACACACAATCAGGACGTTACACACAGACACAACGACAATAGACGAGAATGACACAGATCGAGCATATGTCTGCTTTAACAACTAGCCACTTCTTACAGATACCGTATGGAAGTTTAGCCTAGTTAGCTAGGCTAATTGTTTACGTCAAAATGTTGGGGTTTGAGTGTTGACTGCATGCTTCAATAGACCTTTCAGAGTTGTGTAGCTTTTGTTATTCTATAAAAGAAGCAGGATGAATCATAAAAAACAAGAGAACAATTGTAGATGTCTGAAAATGCTTTATCCACATTTTTGTTAAGTGGGAGACAAAGAAAGTCTTCTGTCAGATTGATGTCTCAACTATGGTTGAGTAGGCCTCAGCCTACTTTTACGGCTACAATGAACACACTGTTTGGAACATCAGAGCAAATGCAAACTATTGCTGTTTCAGCCAATAGCGGTCCCGCCTTTGTGCTTAGTCTGCCTATAAAAAAAAAAGCACACTGTCCACTAATCATTTTGAAAAAGGTATTGAATAAACCTAAGTTAAGGTATTAAAAAAAAACATGTAAAAATGTTTTGAAGGAATATTGATTAGCAGAGACAGATACAAAATAAAAAAATCTATAAAATGCCTTGGCCATAAACTGTTTAGCCTACAGTACAAAGTAAACAACAACATGTAAACAACAAAAAACAATATGTCTACATCAGGCCTTGGAAAACAAACCAGTAGGGATAGGGACAATAGAAGCATCACAATATTTTTTCCCCCCCCATGGCTAAAAAGACAAATATGAAGCAGAGCAAACTATTTGTTCCGTTAAAAACCTGCTGTATGATGTAGAATATTGTCTGTAGATTGGAAAAGGCTGACAAAATAATGATGTCTGTTTCCAACATTAGGGCTGTTTTTCTTTGACTTGGGGGGGTGGGGGTGGGGGTGGGGGGGGGGGGTGTATATGGTTACATATCAGGATATTTTTGACGATATATCGTATCGTTTTGACAATATCGCAATATTATTTTTGTGACAGTTGGATGTGTCTGAAACAAAACATTTTTCCTTCATAGCTTGTTCTCCGTTTTCTTTTTAAAATAGGGAGATAATTAGTTTGCAGCCATTTTATTTCCACGATTGATCATTTTCTCATGGCTCTCGCTCTCTCTTGTCCATCTGCAGCAGACATATGCTTAGCATGTTAGTATGTTCAGAACATCGAATCGCAATGAAATCACAGTAATCGCAATACATATAGAATCGTGAGGTCCCTACTGTTTTCTTAAAGAAGTCACGTTCACTGCATGTTTTGTTTCCTTGCTACGATACTAACGAGTATCCCAATACTGGTATCGTCCCGGCCCTACAAACAAGTCTGTCTGTGCACCATTTGAAAAGTCCTATTACCTACAGAACGAATTCTATTACCTACAGAACGAGTCCTATTACCTACAGAACGGGTCCTACAGAACTAGTCCTATCCTAACCTACAGAATGAGTCCTATTACCTACAGAACTAGTCCTATCCTAACCTACAGAACGAGTCCTATTACCTACAGAACTAGTCCTATCCTAACCTACAGAACGAGTCCTATTACCTACAGAACGAGTCCAATATTACTTACAGAACTAGTCATATCCTAACCTACAGAACGAGTCCTATTACCTACAGAACTAGTCATATCCTAACCTACAGAACAAGTCCTATTACCTACAGAACGAGTCCAATATTACTTACAGAACTAGTCATATCCTAACCTACAGAATGATTCATATTACCTACAGAACTAGTCATATCCTAACCTACAGAACAAGTCCTATTACCTACAGAACGAGTCCTATTACCTACAGAACGACTCCTATTACCTACAGAACGAGTCCTATTATCTACAGAACGAGTCCTATTACCTACAGAACTAGTCCTATCCTAACCTACAGAACGAGTCCTACTACCTATACAACGAATCCTATTATCTATAGAACGAGTCCTATTACCTACAGAACGGGTACTATTACCTACAGAACTAGTCCCATTCTGACCTACAGAACGAGTCCTATTATCCACAGAACAAGTCCTATCCTACAGAACGAGTCCTATTATCCACAGAACAAGTCCTATCCTACAGAACGAGTCCTATTATCTACAGAACAAGTCCTATTACCTACAGAACGAGTCATATTAAAGAACAGAACTAGTCCTATCCTAACCTACAGAACGAGTCCTATTACCTACAGAACTAGTCCTATCCTAACCTACAGAACGAGTCCTATTACCTACAGAACTAGTCCTATCCTAACCTACAGAACGAGTCCTATTACCTACAGAACTAGTCCTATCCTAACCTACAGAACGAGTCCTATTACCTACAGAACTAGTCCTATCCTAACCTACAGAACGAGTCCTATTACCTACAGAACTAGTCCTATCCTAACCTACAGAAAGAGTCATATTATCTACAGAACTCCAGTTTGAATCCTCCTTTTAAATCAATACAACATGTTTTACCTAGAAGCATCGAGGCGGCAGGTAGCCTAGCGGTTAGAGCGTTAGACCAGTAACCGAGAATCTGTCGATATGCACTTGAGAAAGGCACTTAGACCTAACCCTAATTGCCCAAGGGTTGTCATTGATAATGGCAGACCCTGGCAGTCACACCACTCTCTGAGGGTGTCTCAGGGAGAGGTAATGCATGCAACAACCAACCAAACAAACAAAACATTTCCAATTCACACATACGTATTAATACACACTTGTGCATGTGCGAAATCAGACAAATATAAGAACCCACTATTATGTAATTATATAAAGGGTTCGGGTAGAATGTATATTTATTTTTTTCACCCAACAAAATGACCTTCAAGGAACCCTTTTAGTTGGAAGAATACAGCTACGGTACCTTTTCAAACTATCACTAAAGTTGTACAACTTTATGTTCTGAAAAGAGTGAGGGAAAAAGGGGATGCAAGTACTTCCACATTATCACAGGTGGAGCTACATTTGTACATTTGTTGCTATTGCTTCACTTTCCTACTGAAATGTCCGAATCTTCCTTCTTTTCCTTCTGGATCCAGTAGCTTTGTTGTTTTCTTTTGCTTCACTGCAACACCGCAGACTGATCATTAAAGGGGCATGCATGACTCGCTCCTAAACCTTTCCCCGTACCATTTAAGACAACCCACCGCAGGTTATTTACAGGCAACAGAGCAGGAACATGTAGGTTAGGCTCCAGACGCAGCTGAAGTGTGGACTATTACACAGCCCTGTGTGTACTTCAGCAGATGAAGGCAGTGAACCAAATAGCACACTATATCGTATATAGTGCACTACTTTAGAATGGGACCTTGGTCAATAGTAGTGCACTATATAGGGAATAGGGTGGTATTTGGGACGCATTGAGAAAGTGGTGCTGCCTAAGAAGACCGCTGCTACCGCTCACAGGAAGATAAAACAAGACAACAGCTGCTACCTCTCACAGGAAGATAAAACAAGACAGCAGCTGCTACCTCTCACAGGAAGATAAAACAAGACGACAGCTGCTACTTCTCACAGGAAGATAAAACAAGACGACAGCTGCTACCGCTCACAGAAAGATAAAACAAGACAACAGCTGCTACCGCTCACAGGAAGATAAAACAAGACGACAGCTGCTACCGCTCACAGGAAGATAAAACAAGACGACAGCTGCTACCGCTCACAGGAAGATAAAACAAGACGACCGCTGCTACCTCTCACAGGAAGATAAAACAAGACGACAGCTGCTACCTCTCACAGGAAGATAAAACAAGACGACAGCTGCTACCGCTCACAGGAAGATAAAACAAGACAACAGCTGCTACCGCTCACAGAAAGATAAAACAAGATGACAGCTGCTACTTCTCACAGAAAGATAAAACAAGACGACAGCTGCTACCTCTCACAGGAAGATAAAACAAGACGACAGCTACTACTTCTCACAGGAAGATAAAACAAGACAACAGCTACTACTTCTCACAGGAAGATAAAACAAGACAACAGCTGCTACTTCTCACAGAAAGATAAAACAAGACGACAGCTGCTACCGCTCACAGGAAGATAAAACAAGACAACAGCTGCTACTTCTCACAGAAAGATAAAACAAGACAACAGCTGCTACTTCTCACAGAAAGATAAAACAAGACGACAGCTGCTACCTCTCACAGGAAGATAAAACAAGATGACAGCTGCTACCTCTCACAGAAAGATAAAACAAGACGACAGCTGCTACCTCTCACAGAAAGATAAAACAAGACGACAGCTGCTACCTCTCACAGAAAGATAAAACAAGACGACAGCTGCTACCTCTCACAGGAAGATAAAACAAGACGACAGCTGCTACCTCTCACAGGAAGATAAAACAAGATGACAGCTGCTACCTCTCACAGGAAGATAAAACAAGACAACAGCTGCTACCGCTCACAGAAAGATCCAGGCTGCATCACATCCGGCCACATATTACTACATGATGTACTAGGGTAATGGAGAGGTGGTACTACTATATTACTACATGATGTACTAGGGTAATGGAGAGGTGGTACTACTATATTACTACATGATGTACTAGGGTCATGGAGAGGTGGTACTACTATATTACTACATGATGTACTAGGGTCATGGAGAGGTGGTACTACTATATTACTACATGATGTATTAGGGTCATGGAGAGGTGGTACTACTATATTACTACATGATGTACTAGGGTCATGGAGAGGTGGTACTACTATATTACTACATGATGTACTAGGGTCATGGAGAGGTGGTACTACTATATTACTACATGATGTACTAGGGTCATGGAGAGGTGGTACTACTATATTACTACATGATGTACTAGGGTCATGGAGAGGTGGTACTACTATATTACTACATGATGTACTAGGGTCATGGAGAGGTGGTACTACTAATCTGTGTGCTGTTTGCAAGTGAGACATTTACTGTGGTCCGAACGGCAGTCTATTCCCTACTACATAAAGCACTACTTTTGACCAGAGCCCCCTGTGTGTTGTAAAGGGAATAGGGGTGCTGTTTGGGACTTGTGCACTGTTTTCAGTGTCCAGAATGCATTCCAAGTCTCTACTAAAAGCACTTCCCATTGATTATTTAATTACAGCGCAGCTCTGAGGCACTACATCAATGTTGTTTCATCAAATAGTGAAGGTATAGAAATGAATGGCCAAACCAAATACCTTATCTTGTTTCCAGATGTAAAAAACAAAACACAGAAAGTGGAGAGCCACAAACCAATAAATAAATTTAAAAAATGTAAACATCTGAAAATAGGACAAGAGGACATAATTGTATAAACGTCTTGTCTCTCAATATATAACCTAGCGTAGCAAACGTAGAAGAAACACCTGAAAATAGATCCCCTACATACATACTGGTCTTGACGACAAGGAGAAGAAAAATAAAAACTGTTGTGGGAGTTTCTCTTCTGCATTGTTCAACCAATCCGGTAAATGTGGAGGAGGAGTTAAGATGGAAGTGTTGCCATTTATTTTTTTATTTTTTTCACTCACCAAGTAAGGAGATTTTGTTTAGAGTGTCAATGAAAGTGTCGAATTTGGTTAACCCCCCCAAAAAATGTATAGCTTATTCGCTATGTGTGACTTATTTGATCTAATAGAATATTCGTAATGATTAGGATGTTACGGGTTGTACTGATATAAGTAGGACATGTTACATCCCGGAAACTTTAAGAAAAAAAAAAACATTATATATCGGAGTTGTACCTGGTTGTCACTTGTTACCACAGCCACAAACTCATAAACCCCGCCTATTTCTACAATTGATCTTCTTAAAATGTATTTTTTTTTTAACTATTCGGCAAAGGCTAGTTGTTCATTATTATAAACTGGGGGTTTTCAAGCCCTGAATGCTGATTGGCTGACAGCCGGAGACACAGTATATTGGGGAGGCAGGGTAGCCTAGTGGTTAGAGCTATTGGACTAGTTACCGAAAGGTTGAAAGTTCAAATCCCCGAGATGACAAAGTACAAATCTGTCGTTCTGCCCCTGAACAGGCAGTTAACCCACTAGGCCGTCATTGAAAATAAGAGTTTGTTCTTAACTGACTTGCCTAGTTAAATAAAAATATCATACCATTGGAATCACTTTTTTTTTTTTACTGCACTAATTACATTGGTAACCAGTTTATATTAGCAATAAGGCACCTTGGGGGTTTGTGGTACATGACCAAGTATACAACGGCTATGGGCTGTATCCAGGCACTCCACAATGCGCTGTGGGTAAGACCAGCCCTTAGCTGTGGTATATTGGCCACACCCCCTCGGGCCTTATTTTAAACCCCTGAGGTGCCCTTATTGCTATTATAAACTGGTTACTAAAGTAATTGGAGCAATAAAAACAACATGTTTTGTCATACCCATGGTATATGGTCTCGTATACCACAGCTGTCAGTCAAATCAGCATTCGGGGCTGGAACCACCCGGTTTCTAAAGCTTCATTAGAAACAGCTTAAGCTTCAGAATGCAGTGCCACTCCTAACAGGCAAACCGCCAAGGTTTCAAGTATCTATGACTAAATAGGTTATGAATAATTTTGGACCAACACCTCCCAGTGAATCAGAACAATAAACAAACATACAAGGGTCTATTGGGTAATTTAAAAAATAATCTATTTATATTCCTAAGTGTTTTATTGCACCTCAGGGGAAAAACACTCAGATAGGTCATGTAAAAATACCAGAGAGACTCACACACAAATACCTCGAAAGATTTAAAAAAAACAAAAAAACAAGTGTGATGTTATCAAGATTTTTTTTTTTTTTTAAAGGACCACACAAACATATTGAAACCAAAAGGGTTTTCTAAAGAATGAAAGTGTGGTATGGTCGTAGCCTTCATAAATGTTTCCCTGACATATGGTGGTCTGTCCTCACACAGAGAGAAATCTTTTTCCGCGTCCGGGCCATACAGAGATTAGAGATACCACCCCAGCTGGAAGGTTTCAAACGTCTCCATGGAGAAGGGAGACGTGAGTCAAATATTAAAAACACATCCCCCGGTAAAAACAATTATAACACACTGTTCTTATTGAACCAAACCGTGTGGCATTTTGATGGGAATCAAACAGTAGCGGAATCGAGATAACTGCGTTACATTGTAAGATTGCAGTAAAAAATGTTACAGTGCGGTGATGCACAGAATCTAACGCATCCGGACTCATATTTTGATTCAACGTTACCAAATTGTACCCCAAACTGTTCTCTCACAACGCAAGAAAAGCCCATGTGTGCAAACAAATAGCTGTAACCTACATTAAATAAATAGCTACTGGCTCCACTAGCCTGCCTTAATGTGGAAGTGGATCTAGACACCTAATAAATGTTTTGAGCAAATCGGTGGCTATAGTGCAATAACATTGGGTAGAATAAGATCAACTAGTAGGATTTATTCATATAAACTACATCTATATGTTAAATGAAGAAGGTGGGAAAAGTATTAGTCTACTCAGCTAATCTAACCTAACATGATATAACGCATAGTTAATGTAATGAGATCTAGTAAACTATTAGACGGTATAGTAGGCTAAGGGTAAACAACATGTCCAAGGCAGGCCATGAAAAGTAGAATTGCAATAATGCTGAAATAACAAAAAGTTAAATCGCTAGCCATAACTTCACCTTGCAAATCTCACTGTACAGTCCTAGTGTTTCAGTGGGATACCGATAGAACTATAGTAACAGCATAGAAACACACGATAATCGGGTTAAATAAATAGTCCCAAAAAAACAAGTGTTATTAGCTAACTACATACAGTACGTTAGCGCATACCATCTCGTACAGTCACCACATATATCCTTGCACATATGCACCTGTTTTTAGGCCAGTTTGAGAGCCATGAAACGGGCCAGCAGCGACGTGACTAACACCGGCAGCTGCGAAGGGCAACACAGTGAGGTCTGAAATAGCAGCAGGCAGAATACAAGGTTTTAATAGCCATCTAGGAGGACCCACCTCGGACAATGCTAGATAGCTACAGACAGATATCTGGCTATGGCTTGGGCAAGTTTTGTGCCGTTCTGTAGCTTAATAAAAATGCACCAATTAGCTATCCGTATATACACTTACCCGATTGCATTCACCGAATTCACATTAGTTTGCTTGGCTAAATGTGTAAATGCTCAAACTGAATGGCATGTTGACTTGCCCGTTCCTCTCCTGTTTGTATCCACAGAAGGGAGAATAAGAATGATCGCTCTCTCCTCCTCGAGTGTTCTCCCTATTCCCAAACACTTTCACTGACAGAGCCGGCAGACTAGATCAGTAGATCCAAGAAACATCAACGCCACATAGAAGACAGGAGCAGAGATTGATTTTTATGTTGTTGTTGTTTTTTTTTAAATATGAAGCCTTTATTATATCGGAAACTGACCTTTTAATCTGTGGCATATATTATATTCCTTGAAATCCTCTTCTTTGTAGAAGGACTGAAAAGAAGAACCAGCAGCAACGACCCAGGTGAAGAGAGAGAACTCCTTCTCTGGACGTCTCCAAACAAGTATTAAAGGTGTTCCGCTGTCGTCTCTGCTAGATGGTAGTGAGTCTCCACAGGAAGCTTGTGTTCGGGTCCACCACCCCGTAGAAGCCCCCAGCCTACCCTACTAAACAAACGCACCACCGGTATTTGATTACAAGTCCTATTCTACTTGCCTTCTCTGCGCTGGTAGGTAGGCTGCTTCTGAAAATCAAGTTAACAACAAAAAAAATAATAAGAAAAACCGAAGGATAACAAGCCCAGGGCAATCACATGACGGGCTAAGTAGCAAAACCACCTCCCGGATCAGCTAGAGAGGTCTACACTCATTTAGCCAGCTCTATCCTTCCCTCCCTCTCTTTCTCTCTCTCTCTCTCTCTCTCTCTCTCTCCCTCCCTCTCTTTCTCTCTCCCTCAATCTCTTTCTCTCTCTCTCTCTCTTTCCCTGAGACGCACACAAATGTCTCCTAGCTACGTCTTTGAGCTGTGTCCGAGGAGCCAGAGCCAGCCCTTTAGGAATGAATTCTCCTCCACTCCACTGGCCTGAGTGGGAGGGAGGTAGCGCCTAGAATTACTCTGCCCCAAATTGTCTGTCCACCTTATTTCCACCGTTCTCTAAAATAGTCTGACATTAAGCAGCAGCCTAGTGGAAAATAATAATTGAGAAATATGCATAGTATTTCAGACCGTTACCACAGTGACTCAAACACATGAACATGATTAGCCTAGAATAGGATTGAATAGAATAGAATACAGTAGAATCTAATAGAATGGAAACCAAAGATCCCATTCAATTACATGTGATAATTAATAATTAATAATCCAATCGATCAGTCAACTATTGAATCAATTAAATGTATTTACCAAACCCTTTTGACAACAGTTGGCACTATTAAGAACCCAAATTAACTGCTAAATGACTATTGTTAAATTGTTAAAAACCTCTTAAGGATCAGCCCCTTTTTTAAAATGTTCTCCTAAAATGACAAATCTAAATGTCTGTAGTTCAGGCCCTGAAGCAAGGATATGCATTTGCTTGGTACCATTTGAAAGGAAACACTTTTGAAGTTTACGGAAATTTGAAAGGATTGTAGGAGAAAATAACGCATTAGATCTGGTAAAAGATAATATAAAGAAAAAAACAACATTTTTTTTATTTGTTTTGTACCATCATCTTTGCAATGCAAGAGAAAGTCCAGAATGTATTATTCCAGCCCAGGTGCAATTTACACATTGGCCACTAGATGGTAGCAGTGTATGTGCAAAGTTTATCTGATCCAATGAACCATTGCATTTCTTTTAAAAATTGTGTATCAAGGCTGCCCAAATGTGCCTAATTTGTTTATTAATAACTTTTCATGTTCAAAACTGCACTCTCCTCAAACAGTAGCATGGTATTCTTTCACTGTAATAGCTACTGTAAATTGGAAAGTGCAGTTAGATTAACAAGAATTTAAGCTTTCTGCCAATATCAGATATTTTCCTGGGAAATATTCTTGTTACTTACAACCTCATGCTAATCCCATTAGCCTACGTTAGCTCAACTGTCCCGCAGAGACAGTTCACCAATCCTATATTTATAAATATAAAATGTTTGTTGTACAGTACATATTATTGTACAGTACACAGATATATGAGCAATACAGATTTACATTTTACGGACACTCTTATACAGAGCAACTTACAGGAGCAATCAGGGTTAAGTGCCTTGCTCAAAGGCACATCAACAGATTGGTCACCTAGTCAGCTCAGGGATTTGAACCAGTGACGCTTCAATACTCTTAACCGCCCCCAGATGGCATATAACAAATATGACAAAGGAGTAGGCCTAAGTAGGATTTACTGACCACTAGCAGCCATAATTCTGACCCAATAACAGTTCTTTTTCACCATAATTCGAACCTAATAAAAGTTTTTATTCACCTTAATTCTGACCCAATCACATTTCTTATTCACCATGACTCTGATCCAATCACATATCTTATTCACCATGACTCTGATCCAATCACATTTCTTATTCACCATACAGCTGACAGCCCATGTTGTTGAGACGAGACATATTTTGGTTTAAGAAGTAAAAAATACTTATTTTAGGAGTGTGATCTGTTGGCTATTTATTTTAGTGATGTAATTTATTTCTCGCTAGCTAGTCTGTGTTGTTACTGTGCAGTCAGTCTGTGGAAATTGATTGGCTCATGTGAGCGCAAGACAATCAAAAATAATTTGATTGAGGTCGCGTTCCCCTGCTCAACCAATGATTGCGTGCAATGCCATCGACTGTGTTATCGATTGACAGATTGCCATAACATATGATGTGGTTAACGGATGTGTAAAATACAAGTCCTGGCATTGTAAGATTTGGCAGGTGTCAGCAATGCCTGAGCAGATGTTCGTGCCCTGAATCTTCTCTGGTGTTTGATGGGAATTCTTGAAAGAGTGTCTGGAGCTGAGAACATGGTATGTGATTCAAAATGATGCCATGCGCTCTGGAATCTGTGCCGGATTAACCGCAAGTAATTAGCTTTAAAACTGCAAAAATTACTCTCCGCCACATGGCAAAACGTGTAGAATTGCAGGAAATTAACTTTGTCTCTGCAGTCAAGAGGGGAGAGATTAAAGTGTTTAAGGGCCCCCCCAAAAAGGTATGGCCGGCCCTTAATCAGTTACCCAACCAAGAAAGGGCCCCCCCAGTTACCCATGTGGGCCACCTACCTCCTCTCCTCCCCCCATCTGATGATTTGCAGATCAGGCAGCATTGAGATTGGGCTCGTGTGATTGGTGATTGCTGTAAAATTATTTTTATATCTATATATACATTTCAATGTTTCTCTGCCTGGGCCCTCTACGGGCTTGGGCCCCCTACGGTCTTGGGCCCTCTACGGGCTTGGGCCCCCTACGGTCTTGGGCCCTCTACGGGCTTGGGCCCCCTACGGTCTTGGGCCCCCGGGGCTTCAGCTTCTATTAAACCGTCTTATTATTCGGGCCCTGTAAGGAATAATTTGTCATTTTCTCTGAACTAGACTGCCTGATAATGTAAATCATATCCTACAGTACAGGGGATTGCCCGCCTGTAGTTTAACATAGGCTACTGTTTCTGCTATATTATACTAATGTACTCAATCACAACGTGAGCTAGATCACATTATAATGTCATGTGTGCAGACTGCAGAGCACTTCCTGTTTAGTTTTAACAAAGGCCACCGCATTTGTCATATACCATCAGGCACAATTGTCTGTATATTATCTCAGGTGTAGGCTGGATCGTTTCTGAGGTTATGCTCAATGTTAATTCACATTAAAGGCACTGTCTCGGAGAGAGCTATGTACAGAATGTAATAATGACAAAGAATAAGATAACCTGAAGAGAAAGCAACATGTAAAGAATGCAGGTCTCACTGTGACACTGTGAACGTCAATCCAAGGCGATCCATCTGAGAGTGTCTAATAACAAGTGACCAGGAAATCTCTCCAGAGAACATTACAGTTTGCCAGACTTCAAATCCTATTATCTTGTTTGTTTTGTTGTTGTCTTTTTAAGATGCACGTATTAGTGAACAATGACTGAGTCCCAAACGGGCACACCCTATTCTCTATGTGGTTCTTTACTTTGGACCAGGTTTATAAGGCCCATAGGGAACTGGGACCCATAGGGCTCTGGTCAAACTATATAGGGTGTATGGTGGTGTTTGGGATGCATTAAAATAAAATCTGTTTTACTTCTTGAAATCTGTTACGCCTCAAGAGAATGTATTGTCACACATAAAGTGATGATTCTGTAATTCTCATTATGGGAAAATATGGTTAATAGCGCCGTATTGGAAGAGATAATATAATGAGGACTTCCTGGATGAAAGCTTTTCGTAGTATGTCAAGTTATGAATTGGCAATTTTGATGGAGAACATCATTGTATACTCAAAGACAAACCCAGGTACACACATTGACCAACAGCTGTAGGTACTGTATAAATGAACATAAACCTCATATGATCATTTGTCTTGCAGTAGCATATTATAGCCACATTATCAACCCAGACATTGCTTAATGTGTTTGAGGGTGTTCTGGTGCAAATTATAATGTATCAGACAGATATTTACATGGTCAACATCTGAGTGAAGGTGTGTGTTTTCTACTTCGAAGCATCATTGACCCAGTCAGTTAAATAGCCTCCCCAGGACATCTCAGTAAATATGCTGCCTCCCTTATTAATATTGCATCTCAACCTCATAAAAATGGGACACAAAACACTGAAAGGAGGAGGGGAACTGGGAGCAGAGAGAGAGAGGGGGGGGTGGAGAGAGAGAGAGATGAGAGAGAGAGAGAGGGGGGGTGGAGAGAGAGAGAGAGGAGAGAGAGAGAGAGAGGGGGGTGGAGAGAGAGGGGGGGGTGGGGGTTGGAGAGAGAGAGAGAGGGGGGGTGGGGAGAGAGAGAGAGAGAGAGAGGGGGGGTGGAGAGAGAGGGGGGGTGGAGAGAGAGAGAGAGAGAGGGGGGGTGGAGAGAGAGAGGGGGTGGAGAGAGAGAGAGAGAGGGGGGGGGGTGGAGAGAGAGAGAGAGGGGGGTGGGGAGAGAGAGAGAGGGGGGGTGGAGAGAGAGAGAGAGAGGGGGGGGTGGAGAGAGAGAGAGGGGGGGTGGAGAGAGAGAGAGGTTGGAGGGGATAAGAGACGAGAGAAAGGGACTGGCAGCATGAGCAGGGTGAAGGGGGAGCAGGGAGAGAGCCGGGGAATCAGGTAGAGAGAGCAGGAGCAGGAGCAGGAGGAGAGGGAGCGCAAAGAGACAGAGTGGGGGGGGGGGGGTGGAGAGCAGAGAGAGATGGCTGAGATAGATGGAGAGGAGAGAGGGGGGAAAGAGAAAGGGGAAGAACATAGAGAGAGCAGAATGAGAGAGAACCGGGGGATGCTTATAAAGGGAAGCAATCCGTGCCCAGACGTTGTCTTCCACGTGGTCACATGGTCTATGGTGGTCACATGGTCTATGGTGGTCACATGGTCTATGGTGGTCACATGGTCTATGGTGGTCACAGTGGCTAATGGATCATCAATATGCATGGAGCTGACGGATGACAGCGTCAGCAGGTTATGGGAGATAATGTAGAAGCCCTCTCATCATCGTCACTTCCTGTTGACGTGCAAGATTATTCTCGCGGGTTCAAAGGAAGTATACTGTAAATGTTGAATAATCAACCTTTTTTTTTGTTCATGGATCATCAATATGCATGGGAAAAGGACTTCAGTGGTGTCTGTTTGAGGAAGACAGAGGAAAAGGATATGTACTGTTTTATTTTGCTGCTTCTACACATGGTCTTTTAAATACGGCCTGGGTCGATATGATCACAGCATTTCCATCAACTGGGTGTTTGTCAGTTTAACTTCACCTGACATGACCCACAACTATATGCTGTATACTGCATATTAGCCCTGATCTCTCAGTCCTGCGGGGTTGTGATGTGGAAGCCTTATTTCTCGTCTTTTCCAGTCGGCATGCAGGCTTGTCTTAGCGGTCACGGACGGGTATACTGTATGATTCACATTATAGACTGATTCATATTGATTCCTCAA
This sequence comes from Oncorhynchus mykiss, assembly GCF_057628025.1. Taxonomy (NCBI): domain Eukaryota; kingdom Metazoa; phylum Chordata; class Actinopteri; order Salmoniformes; family Salmonidae; genus Oncorhynchus; species Oncorhynchus mykiss. Next base: position 73,946,280 of record NC_143038.1, on the reverse strand, counting down.
GGGCAATTCAATAGGGCAACCTGAGTAAATGTTCAGTTGAATGTTCAGTTTTTTGTTCCGCAAAATTTCATTCTCATCACCCTTATTCTGTATCTGATCAAGCTTGGTTACAGACAACCTAAATATTCATACATACAAACCAAATCTTTGTTGAAAATGTGTCCTCCTTGCAGGTGTATTTTACATAGATTTATTAAGCAATATGCACATGGCATGTTTTTCATGATGACAACACTACATCTTGTCTTGCTCATTGGAATAGAATCCAGGATTAGAGGTTCCAAACCCTTTCTATGTATTCCATTAGAATATAATCCAGGATTAGAGGTTCCAAGCCCTTTCCATGTATACTATTAGAATAGAATCCAGGATTAGAGGTTCCAAGCCCTTTCCATGTATACTATTAGAATAGAATCCAGGATTAGAGGTTCCAAGCCCTTTCCATGTATACTATTAGAATAGAATCCAGGATTAGAGGTTCCAAGCCCTTTCTATGTATTCCGTTAGAATAGAATCCAGGATTAGAGGTTCCAAGCCCTTTCTATGTATTCTATTAGAATAGAATCCAGGATTAGAAGTTCCAAGCCCTTTCCATTTACTCCATTAGAATAGAATCCAGGATTAGAGGTTCCAAGCCCTTTCTATGTAGTCTATTGGAATAGAATCCAGGATTAGAGATTCCAAGCCCTTTCCATGTATTCCATTAGAATATAATCCAGGATTAGAGGTTCCAAGCCCTTTCTATGTATTATATTAGAATAGAATCCAGGATTAGAGGTTCCAAGCCCTTTCTATGTATTCTATGTATATCGTCTTACTTTCCCTTTCCTGACACATTTCAGCTAGATCACAGCTTTTAGTTCCACAGTAATAATTACCGTGAACTTGTATCCAACACCTCTCCGCAGAGGTGCTGAGTTTTCTTAGATTACCACGGGTATTAACGCCTGGATTACCTTCCAATAATTACCCGAACACTTCATTCTCTACAGATCAACTTTACAGGAAGATACTCTGCCTATCTAAGTGTGATTCTCGTGGTGTAAAATGACAGTACACAGCATTTAACACGTGCTTTGAGATTTGTAACATGTTCTAGAGTGCTTCTACATCTGCATTGCTTTGCTGTTTGGGTTTTTATGGCTGGGTTTCTGTTCAGCACTTTGTGACATCGGCAAATGTAAAAAAAAAAGGGCTTCATAAATACATTTGATTGATTGATTGGCAGAGTTACAGGCTCTACTTGTGAAGGACTCTGAGAATGGTGTTAAGTGCGCCATCATGACAATTCCCTGTCAAAGGGCTCTGTTTGTTTTTTTATTAAATCTTTATTTCACCAGGTCGTCCCGTTGACGTCAAAATACTCGCTTTTCAAAAGGGATACCTGGCTTGAACTAACAGCTACGGTATTTTACAAATGGTTACAAAGTCAGTCTCACCTTCATGTTAAATCAGTCTCACCTTCATGTTAAATCAGTCTCACCTTCATGTTAAATCAGTCTCACCTTCATGTTAAATCAGTCTCACCTTCATGTTAAATCAGTCTCACCTTCATGTTAAATCAGTCTCACCTTCATGTTAAATCAGTCTCACCTTCATGTTTAATCATATGTTGCTTCAGTAACCTAATCTGCTAGTGTGAAACAGCACAGTAGAGACTTACCAGGAACAAGACTTGTAGCACTAGATAGAGACTGAGGCAGGCAGAGGTGATGTGTAGCGCAGGAGGCACCATGCAGACTGTGAACTTTGATGTAATTCCACAGCCAATGAAGTCCCCAAGGGAGTGTACCTCCCTGTCGAAGAATTTCAGATGAGGTGTCTAAAGCCAGGCGGCTACAAGTCCCACCCTACCTTAATAACAGTCCCTTAGGGCCTAGGGGCTTTAGGAAAGTTAGGGGAAAACCCCATTACTGTCACAGTAGGTACCTCTCTATCTCCACCCCCCCCCATAGGCCTCTGGGAATCAGGACAGGTCACTAAAGTCTCTCTTTGTGGAGAGAAAACGTGCAAAGTCATGTCATTGATCCTTTGTCTTGTAATTTTTTTTTTTACAAAGGACTCCTATCTATCTCCAGAGTCAGTGCTTTAGGCCATATTAGTTTGTAATCTCACAACACAGGTGTCTGACCCAGCTACCTGGGGCTGTCTACTGACCACGACCTGGGAGAGGGAAAGGTTGACATTGGCAAGGTACAAAACCAAGGAACATGAAGACGCAGGCACGCACACGCACGCACGCACACACACACACACACACAAAGGGGATCTCATCTTATTGATCTCACATTATTTTATGAAGTGATCTGTTTTTCTCCTAACAAAACAGGTGGAGAGGTTCAGGTACATTCTTAGAAGAATATAAAATGCGTAGTTAAACCATACAGGGTTTATGTCGAGAACTATGAACGGTTCCACCAGTCTTTTTAGCCTTTAAAATTATAACAATAATGACATACCATATATCATAAGGCCTATCTTTGAGGACCTAGTTATATCCTGACACAGCGGTGTTAGGAAACTCCTGGTTTACAGGCCACATCAGGCCTGCAAGTCACATTATGCTGGATTGTAAAGTGATGTGTAATTCCTATCGTAATCCAGACAGTTAGGATATTAGTGTAATTTTTAAAAAAAATATATATATATATATATATATATATATATTTATTTTATCACCCACAACCTGCATTCAGAATGACTGCCATGGTGGGGAAGATTGAATTCTGAGACTACCTGTAACGGCGTTCTTCGTTTGCTGAAAGAGAGGACCGAAATGCAGCGTGGTGGTTACTCATGTTCTTTAATGAATGACGATACATGAAATAACTAAATGAATACGAAAACAACAAACGGAACGTGAAACCTAATACAGCCTATCTGGTGAACACTACACAAAGACAGGAACAATCACCCACAAACACACAGTGAAACCCAGGCTACCTAAATATGGTTCCCAATCAGAGACAATGACGAACACCTGCCTCTGATTGAGAACCATATCAGGCCGAACATAGAACTAGACCAAAACATAGAAAAACAAACATAGACTGCCCACCCAACTCACGCCCTGACCATACTAAATAAATACAAAAACAAAGGAAATAGAGGTCAGAACGTGACAGTACCCCCCCCCAAAGGTGCGGACTCCGGCCGCAAAACCTTGACCTATAGGGGAGGGTCTGGGTGGGCGTCTGTCCGCGGTGGCGGCTCTGGCGCGGGACGCGGACCCCACTTCACCATTGTCTTAGTCCGCCTTATTGGCCGCCTCCCTGGCTTACTCACCATGACCACCCCTCTCAATGACCCCACTGGACAGAGGGGCTGCTCGGGACAGAGGGGCAGCTCGGGACAGAGGTGAAGCAGCTGCTCGGGACAGAGGGACAACTGCTCGGGACAAAGGGGCGATAGCAGCTCGGGACAGAGGGGCGATAGCAGCTCGGGACAGAGGGGCGATAGCTGCTCTGGACAGAGGGACAGCTGCTCGGGACAGAGGGGCAGCTGCTCGGGACAGAGGGGCGGCAGCAGCTTGGGACAGAGGGGCGGCAGCTGCTCTGGACAGAGGGGCAGCTGCTCGGGCGGCCCCTGGCTGACTGACGGCACTGGCGGCCCCTGGCTTACTGGCGGCACTGGCGGCCCCTGGCTTACTGGCGGCCCCTGGCTGACTGGCGGCACTGGCGGCCCCTGGCTGACTGGCGGCACTGGCGGCCCCTGGCTGACTGGCGGCACTGGCGGCCCCTGGCTGACTGGCGGCACTGGCGGCCCCTGGCTGACTGGCGGCACTGGCGGCCCCTGGCTGACTGGCGGCACTGGCGGCCCCTGGCTGACGGGCGGCACTGGCGGCCCCTGGCTGACGGGCGGCACTGGCGGCCCCTGGCAGACGGGCGGCACTGGCGGCCCCTGGCAGACGGGCGGCACTGGCGGCTCCTGGCAGACGGGCGGCACTGGCGGCGCTGGGCAGACGGGCGGCACTGGCGGCGCTGGGCAGACGGGCGGCACTGGCGCTGGGCTCCGGCAGAGGCGCCGGACAGGCGGGAGGCTCCGGCAGCGGCGCCGGACAGGCGAGAGGCTCCGGCAGAGGCGCCGGACAGGCGGGAGGCTCCGGCAGAGCTGGAGAGGAGGAAGGCTCTGGACGGATGGGCCGGAGAGACAGCCTGGTACGGGGAGCTGCCACCGGAGGGCTGGGGTGTGGAGGTGGTGACGGATAGACCGGGCCGTGCAGGCGCACTGGAGCTCTTGAGCACCGAGCCTGCCCAACCTTACCCGGTTGAATGGTCCCGGTCGCCCTGCCAGTGCGGCGAGGTGGAATAGCCCGCACTGGGCTATGCAGGCGAACCGGGGACACCGTGCGCAAGGCTGGTGCCATGTAAGCCGGCCCAAGGAGACGCACTGGAGACCAGATGCGTAGAGCCGGCTTCATGGCACTTGGCTCGATGCCCACTCTAGCCCGGCCGATACGCGGAGCTGGAATGTACCGCACCGGGCTGTGCACCCGCACTGGGGACACCGTGCGCTCCACAGCATAACACGGTGCCTGCCCGGTCTCTCTAGCCCCCCGGTAACCACAGGAAGTTGGCTCAGGTCTCCTACCTGGCGTAGCCATACTCCCTGTTAGCCCCCCCCCCCAAGAAATTTTTGGGGCTGACTCCCGGGCTTCCATCCGCTACGCCGTGCTGCCTCCTCATATCTGCGCCTCTCAGCTTTCGCCGCCTCCAGTTCTTCCTTGGGGCGGCGATATTCTCCGGGCTGAGCCCAGGGTCCTTTACCGTCCAGTTCTTCCTCCCATGTCCATTTCTCCAGGTGGTGCAGCCTCTCCCACTGCAGCTGCTGCTGCTCCTGCTGCTGCTGTTGCTGCTGCCTCTGTTTACCACGCCGCTTGGTCCTTGGTAGGTGGGTGATTCTGTAACGGCGTTCTTCGTTTGCTGAAAGAGAGGACCGAAATGCAGCGTGGTGGTTACTCATGTTCTTTAATGAATGACGATACATGAAATAACTAAATGAATACGAAAACAACAAACGGAACGTGAAACCTAATACAGCCTATCTGGTGAACACTACACAAAGACAGGAACAATCACCCACAAACACACAGTGAAACCCAGGCTACCTAAATATGGTTCCCAATCAGAGACAATGACGAACACCTGCCTCTGATTGAGAACCATATCAGGCCGAACATAGAACTAGACCAAAACATAGAAAAACAAACATAGACTGCCCACCCAACTCACGCCCTGACCATACTAAATAAATACAAAAACAAAGGAAATAGAGGTCAGAACGTGACACTACCTCAATCACATAAACTGGACATCCATCCCGGTAACGGAAGCAATAAGTCCAACTACTAACGTATTCGTTTAGAAACATGTACGTTATTTATCTTTGTGTAGCACAAAATTATTCAAACAATCAATGTACATGCAAAAAACTACAGATTTTAAAATGAAGAATTCTGAAAAATCATTCTTCAATAGAGCTTGCTGAGAAATATGATATATGGCTCTGTGTAGAACCATTCTTCAATAGAGCGTGCTGAGAAATATGATATATGGCTCTGTGTAGAACCATTCTTCAATAGAGCGTGCTGAGAAATATGATATATGGCTCTGTGTAGAACCATTCTTCAATAGAGCGTGCTGAGAAATATGATATATGGCTCTGTGTAGAACCATTCTTCAATAGAGCGTGCTGAGAAATATGATATATGGCTCTGTGTATAACCATTCTTCAATAGAGCTTGCTGAGAAATATGATATATGGCTCTGTGTAGAACCATTCTTGCCTTCCAAAAAAATCATCAAAGAACCATTTCTTCCAAAAATTGTTCTTCAGATCCAAATTGTCCTTGGTTAGAACCCTTTCCCTTCACATAGAAATAAAGGGTTCCAAAATGGTTCTAACAGTGTAGTTTGAAGGTGGCAGGCAACCTAGCAGTTAAGACTATTGGGCCAGTAAGTGAAAGGGTTACTGGTTCAAATCCCCAAGCTGTGTCCTTGAACAAGGCACGTAACCCTAATGACTCCTGTAAGTCGTACTGGATAAGAGTGTTTACTGTGAGGTAAGGATTGTGCATTTGCTTAATGGGAAATGTATTGCTTATTGAAAATGCCTTTGTTGCTCTGAATTTGCAACAAGATCTCACAGTCTCACTTCAGTGTTCAACGTTTGTCCTGGGCGGGATAAACATAAAATGTAGACTGTTAAACATAGGTATTCATTCCAACTAGATAAGGTATTGGTTAAGGTTTTGGACAGAGTTAAAACAGAAACAAATTATGATTCATTTTAGAAATTAATTCTGAATGGTAAGGGTTAAGGTAAAGGTTAAGGTAAAGGGTTAAGGTAAAGGTTAAGGGTTAAGGTAAAGGTTAAAGGTTAAGGGTTAAGGTTAAGGTAAAGGTTAAGGGTTAAGGTAAAGGTTAAGGGTTAAGGTAAAGGTTAAAGGTTAAGGGTTAAGGTTAAGGTAAAGGTTAAGGGTTAAGGTAAAGGTTAAGGTTAAGGTAAGGGTTAAGGTAAAGGTTAAGGTTAAGGTTAAGGGTTAAGGTAAAGGTTAAGGTAAAGGGTTAAGGTAAAGGTTAAGGGTTAAGGTAAAGGTTAAGGTAAGGGTTAAGGTTAAGGTAAAGGTTAAGGGTTAAGGTAAAGGTTAAGGTAAAGGTTAAGGGTTAAGGTAAAGGTTAAGGGTTAAGGTAAAGGTTAAGGGTTAAGGTAAAGGTTAAGGGTTAAGGTAAAGGTTAAGGTAAAGGTTAAGGTAAAGGTTAAGGTAAAGGTTAAGGTTAAGGTAAGGGTTAAAGTAAGGGTTAAGGTAAAGGTTAAGGTAAAGGTTAAGGGTTAAGGTAAAGGTTAAGGGTTAAGGTAAAGGTTAAGGTAAGTGTTAAAGTAAGTGTTAAGGTAAAGGTTAAGGTTAAGGTAAGGGTTAAAGTAAGGGTTAAGGTAAAGGTTAAGGTAAGTGTTAAGGTAACTCTCTATCAAGCCGACAGCCTACAAGACGGTAATAGGAACTCACATAGCCCTTTGTGGACGGTATTGAAGGTATCTCCCAAAGTCCTGTATACGTGAACAAACGTTGAATACTGAAGTCGATCCGGTATGACCTGGCTGGAATATGTGATGGAATAACACATAGTACAGATGAATAAACCAAGACAGGTTGAAAAACATTGCCTAAGGCACATTCATTTCCACCGCTATGGTGTTGATGTAACATCAAGAGACTTTGAGGGAAAGAAATACTGTCATTATCTCAACTTGATCTTACAAGCCCGGGCTGCTTATCTAATACAATAATAAGTTAAGGGGGTTTGGATTCATCGCTAATTTGAATCACTGTTGTGCATGGCTGGACCCCTGCCTTCTGATGAAACGCACGCACGCACGCAGACACACACACACACACACACACACACACACACACACACACACACACACACACACACACACACACACACACACACACACACACACCCTGCCTTCTGATGACACAGAAACAAATTATCTGTTCTGAAGGTTTTGGGTTTCTCTCAGAGAGCTAAATGATTGGCTCCTGTGGGTCATCCTGGCCCAGACGGCATCCCAAGCCACGTCCTCAGAGCATGTGCAGACCAGCTGGCTGTAGTGTTTAAGTACATATTCAATCTCTCCCTATCCCATTCTGTTGTCTCCACTCGCTTCAAGATGTCCATCATTGTTCTTGTTCCCAAGAAAGGGAAGGTAACTGAACTAAATTATTAGCACTCACTTCTGTCATCATGAAGTGCTTTGAGAGGCTAGTTATGGATCATATCACCTCCGCCTTACCCGACACCCTAGACCCAATATAACATGCATACCGCCCCAACAGATCCACAGACGATTCAATTACCATTGTAAGAATGCTGTTGATCGACTACAGCCCAGCCTTCAACACCATAGTGTTCTCAAAGCTCATCAATAAGCTCATGAATCTAAACCCTGCCCAGTGAAACTGGGTCCGCGACTTCTTGACGGGTCACCCCACTTTCACCCCAAGTGGTGAAGGTAGGCAACAACACCTCCGCCACACTGATCCTCAACATGGGGGCCCCACAGGGGTGCGTGCTCAGCCCCCTTCTGTATTCCCTGTTCACCCATGACTGTGTATGGCCACGCACATCTCCCACTCAAGTTTGATGATGACACAACAGTGGTAGGCCTGATTACTAACAACGACAAGACAGGAAAATTACCTCTCACTCAATGTCAACAAAATTAAGGATCTGATCGTGGACAACAGGAGACAGCAGAGACAGCACGCCCCCTTATCCACTTGGACAGGGGTCGCAGTGGAGAGGGTCAAAAGCCCCAGGTTTCTCTGCGTGCACATCACTGAGGACCTGAAATGGTCCATCCACACAGACAGCGTGGTGAAAAAGGGCACAATCTCATAATTCCACTGTCCCACAGCCGAGACAGGAAATTCATAAATGTAATCTCCCTTGGGAATAAAGCAAATGCACGTTAATTGCCAATGCTACTATTTGGTTTGCAACAGTTGGGTGGTTGTATAAACCTCTATAACCTAAGCAATAATGTACCATTTTTCAATTGTGCCTTTTTCACCACGCTGTCTGTGTGGATGGACCATTTCAGGTCCTCAGTGATGTGCACGCAGAGAAACCTGAAGCTTTTGACCCTCTCCACTGCGACCCCTGTCCAAGTGGATAAGGGGGCGTGCTGTCTCCTGTTGTCTCCTGTTGTCCACGATCAGATCCTTCATTTTGTTGACATTGAGTGAGAGGTTATTCTCCTGTTGTCCACCCAAGAATGAATGTGAAACTAATAATTCACAGTGGACACCGTAAATTCCATTAATTCATTAACCAGCACAGTGAAGCATAGGATATTTATTAAATAGTTATTATTGTCTCTCATCATCATTGGATCTCTGCTAACTAGCTACGCACTGTTCATGCCAATGATTTATTTAGCATAGCAACGTCGAATGAATAGAATTAACCCGACTGGGTCAAAACATGTGAAAATAACGAACGTCCACTTGGCTAGCAACTTCGGTAATGCAAAAAATGAATTCAAAATACATTTAAAAAATTATGACAAAATGCAATTAAATGTCTTCAGAAATATGTGGGCCAAAAATGGCAACATATTCTCGTTGTGACATGATTTAATTTACTTGTTTAAACATGTTTTAACCTTCCTGTATTGTGTATTGTTATGTATTGTTAGATATTACTGCATTGTTGGAGCTCGATAACACCAATCATTTCGCTGCACCTGCCATAACATCTGCAAATCGATGTACGAGACCAGTAAACTTTGATCTGGTGATGAACATCCTTCTGGGAGTCAATCCGAACGGCAGGACCGCTTGGATGTTTTTATTGTGAGTATGACACTCGAGCAGAATTTAATCATAACAGTAGTTTACACCAAAGCATAATTGTTATTTTGAATTTCCTAATTTATAATCTGTATTGTTTGCAGAAAGCTTTCCATTATAACTTTAAGTAATAGGATGAATGCAGACGGCCAATATAATCTCCTTCAAATGTGTCTAAGTCATTGCTAAATGGGGATCCATAATGAATACAAACACAAATTGCAATTTCATTTCAAGTTAGTGGTGTCAGATGTTGATATTAAATAGTACCCTTATAAAAACCTGAAATAAGACACATGCTATCATATCAGCTATTAAAGCTACTGTGTGGACTTTATATAACACCCAATATACTGTCATTAATGCCAGTTTCCAACACTAACACACTGTCTGTTATATTATAGAGACTAACACACAGTCTGTTATATTATAGAGACTAACACACAGTCTGTTATATTATAGAGACTAACACACAGTCTGTTATATTATAGAGAGACTAACACACTGTCTGTTATATTATAGAGACTAACAGTCTGTTATATTATAGAGACTAACACACTGTCTGTTATATTATAGAGACTAACACAGTCTGTTATATTATAGAGACTAACACACTGTCTGTTATATTATAGAGACTAACACACAGTCTGTTATATTATAGAGACTAACACACTATCTGTTATATTATAGAGACTAACACACAGTCTGTTATATTATAGAGAGACTAACACACAGTCTGTTATATTATAGAGACTAACACACAGTCTGTTATATTATAGAGACTAACACACAGTCTGTTATATTATAGAGACTAACACACAGTCTGTTATATTATAGAGACTAACACACAGTCTGTTATATTATAGAGACTAACACACAGTCTGTTATATTATAGAGACTAACACACAGTCTGTTATATTATAGAGACTAACACACTATCTGTTATATTATAGAGACTAACACACAGTCTGTTATATTATAGAGACTAACACACTATCTGTTATATTATAGAGACTAACACACAGTCTGTTATATTATAGAGACTAACACACTATCTGTTATATTATAGAGACTAACACACAGTCTGTTATATTATAGAGAGACTAACACACAGTCTGTTATATTATAGAGACTAACACACAGTCTGTTATATTATAGAGACTAACACACAGTCTGTTATATTATAGAGACTAACACACAGTCTGTTATATTATAGAGACTAACACACAGTCTGTTATATTATAGAGACTAACACACAGTCTGTTATATTATAGAGACTAACACACTATCTGTTATATTATAGAGACTAACACACAGTCTGTTATATTATAGAGACTAACACACAGTCTGTTATACTATAGAGACTAACACACAGTCTGTTATATTATAGAGACTAACACACTATCTGTTATATTATAGAGACTAACACACAGCCTGTTATATTATAGAGACTAACACACTATCTGTTATATTATAGAGACTAACACACAGTCTGTTATATTATAGATACTAACACACTATCTGTTATATTATAGAGACTAACACAGTCTGTTATATTATAGAGACTAACACACAGTCTGTTATATTATAGAGAGACTAACACACAGTCTGTTATATTATAGAGACTAACACACAGTCTGTTATATTATAGAGACTAACACACAGTCTGTTATATTATAGAGAGACTAACACACAGTCTGTTATATTATATAGAGACTAACACAGTCTGTTATATTATAGAGAGACTAACACACAGTCTGTTATATTATATAGACACTAACACAGTCTGTTATATTATATAGAGACTAACACACAGTCTGTTATATTATATAGAGACTAACACAGTCTGTTATATTATATAGAGACTAACACACAGTCTGTTATATTATAGAGACTAACACACAGTCTGTTATATTATAGAGAGACTAACACACAGTCTGTTATATTATAGAGACTAACACACAGTATGTTATATTATAGAGACTAACACACAGTATGTTATATTATAGAGACTAACACAATATCTGTTATATTATATACACACTAACACACAGTCTGTTATATTATAGAGAGACTAACACACAGTCTGTTATATTATAGAGACTAACACGCAGTCTGTTATATTATATAGAGACTAACACACAGTCTGTTATAATATAGAGAGACTAACACACAGTCTGTTATATTATATAGAGACTAACACAGTCTGTTATATTATATAGAGACTAACACACAGTCTGTTATATTATATAGAGACTAACACAGTCTGTTATATTATATAGAGACTAACACACAGCCTGTTATATTATAGAGAGACTAACACACAGTCTGTTATATTATAGAGACTAACACACAGTCTGTTATATTATAGAGACTAACACAGTCTGTTATATTATATAGAGACTAACACACAGTCTGTTATATTATATAGAGACTAACACAGTCTGTTATATTATAGAGACTAACACACAGTCTGTTATATTATAGAGAGACTAACACACAGTCTGTTATATTATAGAGACTAACACACAGTCTGTTATATTATAGAGACTAACACACTGTCTGTTATATTACAGAGACTAACACACTATCTGTTATATTATATACACACTAACACACAGTCTGTTATATTATAGAGACTAACACACAGTCTGTTATATTATAGAGAGACTAACACACAGTCTGTTATATTATAGAGACTAACACAGTCTGTTATATTATTGAGACTAACACAGTCTGTTATATTATAGAGAGACTAACACACAGTCTGTTATATTATAGAGACTAACACACAGTCTGTTATATTATAGAGACTAACACACAGTCTGTTATATTATAGAGACTAACACACAGTCTGTTATATTATAGAGACTAACACACAGTCTGTTATATTATAGAGACTAACACACAGTCTGTTATATTATAGAGAGACTAACACACTGTCTGTTATATTATAGAGACTAACACAGTCTGTTATATTATAGAGACTAACACACTGTCTGTTATATTATAGAGACTAACACAGTCTGTTATATTATAGAGACTAACGGACTGTCTGTTATATTATAGAGACTAACACACAGTCTGTTATATTATAGAGACTAACACACTATCTGTTATATTATAGAGACTAACACACAGTCTGTTATATTATAGAGAGACTAACACACAGTCTGTTATATTATAGAGACTAACACACAGTCTGTTATATTATAGAGACTAACAAACAGTCTGTTATATTATAGAGACTAACACACAGTCTGTTTTACTATAGAGACTAACACACAGTCTGTTATATTATAGAGACTAACACACAGTCTGTTATAGTATAGAGACTAACACACAGTCTGTTATATTATAGAGACTAACACACAGTCTGTTATATTATAGAGACTAACACACTATCTGTTATATTATAGAGACTAACACACAGTCTGTTATATTATAGAGACTAACACACAGTCTGTTATATTATAGAGACTAACACACAGTCTGTTATATTATAGAGACTAACACACAGTCTGTTATATTATAGAGATTAACACACAGTCTGTTATATTATAGAGACTAACACACAGTCTGTTATATTATAGAGACTAACACACAGTCTGTTATATTATAGAGACTAACACACAGTCTGTTATATTATATACACACTAACACACAGTCTGTTTTACTATAGAGACTAACACACAGTCTGTTATATTATAGAGACTAACACAGTCTGTTATATTATATGGAGACTAACACACAGTCTGATATATTATAGAGACTAACACACTATCTGTTATATTATAGAGACTAACACACTGTCTGTTATATTATAGAGACTAACACAGTCTGTTATATTATAGAGACTAACACACAGTCTGTTATATTATAGAGACTAACACACAGTCTGTTATATTATAGAGACTAACACGCAGTCTGTTATATTATAGAGAGACTAACACACAGTCTGTTATATTATAGAGACTAACACACTATCTGTTATATTATAGAGACTAACACACAGTCTGTTATATTATAGAGACTAACACACTATCTGTTATATTATAGAGACTAACACACAGTCTGTTATATTATAGAGACTAACACACTATCTGTTATATTATAGAGACTAACACACAGTCTGTTATATTATAGAGAGACTAACACACAGTCTGTTATGTTATAGAGACTAACACACAGTCTGTTATATTATAGAGACTAACACACAGTCTGTTATATTATAGAGACTAACACACAGTCTGTTATATTATAGAGACTAACACACAGTCTGTTATATTATAGAGACTAACACACAGTCTGTTATATTATAGAGACTAACACACTATCTGTTATATTATAGAGACTAACACACAGTCTGTTATATTATAGAGACTAACACACAGTCTGTTATACTATAGAGACTAACACACAGTCTGTTATATTATAGAGACTAACACACTATCTGTTATATTATAGAGACTAACACACAGCCTGTTATATTATAGAGACTAACACACTATCTGTTATATTATAGAGACTAACACACAGTCTGTTATATTATAGATACTAACACACTATCTGTTATATTATAGAGACTAACACAGTCTGTTATATTATAGAGACTAACACACAGTCTGTTATATTATAGAGAGACTAACACACAGTCTGTTATATTATAGAGACTAACACACAGTCTGTTATATTATAGAGACTAACACACAGTCTGTTATATTATAGAGAGACTAACACACAGTCTGTTATATTATATAGAGACTAACACAGTCTGTTATATTATAGAGAGACTAACACACAGTCTGTTATATTATATAGACACTAACACAGTCTGTTATATTATATAGAGACTAACACACAGTCTGTTATATTATATAGAGACTAACACAGTCTGTTATATTATATAGAGACTAACACACAGTCTGTTATATTATAGAGACTAACACACAGTCTGTTATATTATAGAGAGAGTAACACACAGTCTGTTATATTATAGAGACTAACACACAGTATGTTATATTATAGAGACTAACACACAGTATGTTATATTATAGAGACTAACACAATATCTGTTATATTATATACACACTAACACACAGTCTGTTATATTATAGAGAGACTAACACACAGTCTGTTATATTATAGAGACTAACACGCAGTCTGTTATATTATATAGAGACTAACACACAGTCTGTTATAATATAGAGAGACTAACACACAGTCTGTTATATTATATAGAGACTAACACAGTCTGTTATATTATATAGAGACTAACACACAGTCTGTTATATTATATAGAGACTAACACAGTCTGTTATATTATATAGAGACTAACACACAGCCTGTTATATTATAGAGAGACTAACACACAGTCTGTTATATTATAGAGACTAACACACAGTCTGTTATATTATAGAGACTAACACAGTCTGTTATATTATATAGAGACTAACACACAGTCTGTTATATTATATAGAGACTAACACAGTCTGTTATATTATAGAGACTAACACACAGTCTGTTATATTATAGAGAGACTAACACACAGTCTGTTATATTATAGAGACTAACACACAGTCTGTTATATTATAGAGACTAACACACTGTCTGTTATATTACAGAGACTAACACACTATCTGTTATATTACAGAGACTAACACACTATCTGTTATATTATATACACACTAACACACAGTCTGTTATATTATAGAGAGACTAACACACAGTCTGTTATATTATAGAGACTAACACAGTCTGTTATATTATTGAGACTAACACAGTCTGTTATATTATAGAGAGACTAACACACAGTCTGTTATATTATAGAGACTAACACACAGTCTGTTATATTATAGAGACTAACACACAGTCTGTTATATTATAGAGACTAACACACAGTCTGTTATATTATAGAGACTAACACACAGTCTGTTATATTATAGAGACTAACACACAGTCTGTTATATTATAGAGAGACTAACACACTGTCTGTTATATTATAGAGACTAACACAGTCTGTTATATTATAGAGACTAACACACTGTCTGTTATATTATAGAGACTAACACAGTCTGTTATATTATAGAGACTAACGGACTGTCTGTTATATTATAGAGACTAACACACAGTCTGTTATATTATAGAGACTAACACACTATCTGTTATATTATAGAGACTAACACACAGTCTGTTATATTATAGAGAGACTAACACACAGTCTGTTATATTATAGAGACTAACACACAGTCTGTTATATTATAGAGAGACTAACACACAGTCTGTTATATTATAGAGACTAACACACAGTCTGTTATATTATAGAGACTAACACACAGTCTGTTATATTATAGAGACTAAAACACAGTCTGTTATATTATAGAGACTAACACACAGTCTGTTATATTATAGAGACTAACACACAGTCTGTTATATTATAGAGACTAACACACTATCTGTTATATTATAGAGACTAACACACAGTCTGTTATATTATAGAGACTAACACACAGTCTGTTATACTATAGAGACTAACACACAGTCTGTTATATTATAGAGACTAACACACTATCTGTTATATTATAGAGACTAACACACAGCCTGTTATATTATAGAGACTAACACACTATCTGTTATATTATAGAGACTAACACACAGTCTGTTATATTATAGATACTAACACACTATCTGTTATATTATAGAGACTAACACAGTCTGTTATATTATAGAGACTAACACACAGTATGTTATATTATAGAGAGACTAACACACAGTCTGTTATATTATAGAGACTAACACACAGTCTGTTATATTATAGAGACTAACACACAGTCTGTTATATTATAGAGAGACTAACACACAGTCTGTTATATTATATAGAGACTAACACAGTCTGTTATATTATAGAGAGACTAACACACAGTCTGTTATATTATATAGACACTAACACAGTCTGTTATATTATATAGAGACTAACACACAGTCTGTTATATTATATAGAGACTAACACAGTCTTTTATATTATATAGAGACTAACACACAGTCTGTTATATTATAGAGACTAACACACAGTCTGTTATATTATAGAGAGACTAACACACAGTCTGTTATATTATAGAGACTAACACACAGTATGTTATATTATAGAGACTAACACACAGTATGTTATATTATAGAGACTAACACAATATCTGTTATATTATATACACACTAACACACAGTCTGTTATATTATAGAGAGACTAACACACAGTCTGTTATATTATAGAGACTAACACGCAGTCTGTTATATTATATAGAGACTAACACACAGTCTGTTATAATATAGAGAGACTAACACACAGTCTGTTATATTATATAGAGACTAACACAGTCTGTTATATTATATAGAGACTAACACACAGTCTGTTATATTATATAGAGACTAACACAGTCTGTTATATTATATAGAGACTAACACACAGCCTGTTATATTATAGAGAGACTAACACACAGTCTGTTATATTATAGAGACTAACACACAGTCTGTTATATTATAGAGACTAACACAGTCTGTTATATTATATAGAGACTAACACACAGTCTGTTATATTATATAGAGACTAACACAGTCTGTTATATTATAGAGACTAACACACAGTCTGTTATATTATAGAGAGACTAACACACAGTCTGTTATATTATAGAGACTAACACACAGTCTGTTATATTATAGAGACTAACACACTGTCTGTTATATTACAGAGACTAACACACTATCTGTTATATTATATACACACTAACACACAGTCTGTTATATTATAGAGACTAACACACAGTCTGTTATATTATAGAGAGACTAACACACAGTCTGTTATATTATAGAGACTAACACAGTCTGTTATATTATTGACACTAACACAGTCTGTTATATTATAGAGAGACTAACACACAGTATGTTATATTATAGAGACTAACACACAGTCTGTTATATTATAGAGACTAACACACAGTCTGTTATATTATAGAGACTAACACACAGTATGTTATATTATAGAGACTAACACACAGTCTGTTATATTATAGAGACTAACACACAGTCTGTTATATTATAGAGAGACTAACACACTGTCTGTTATATTATAGAGACTAACACAGTCTGTTATATTATAGAGACTAACACACTGTCTGTTATATTATAGAGACTAACACAGTCTGTTATATTATAGAGACTAACGGACTGTCTGTTATATTATAGAGACTAACACACAGTCTGTTATATTATAGAGACTAACACACTATCTGTTATATTATAGAGACTAACACACAGTCTGTTATATTATAGAGAGACTAACACACAGTCTGTTATATTATAGAGACTAACACACAGTCTGTTATATTATAGAGACTAACACACAGTCTGTTATATTATAGAGACTAACACACAGTCTGTTTTACTATAGAGACTAACACACAGTCTGTTATATTATAGAGACTAACACACAGTCTGTTATATTATAGAGAGACTAACACACAGTCTGTTATATTATAGAGACTAACACACAGTATGTTATATTATAGAGAGACTAACACACAGTATGTTATATTATAGAGACTAACACAATATCTGTTATATTATATACACACTAACACACAGTCTGTTATATTATAGAGAGACTAACACACAGTCTGTTATATTATAGAGACTAACACGCAGTCTGTTATATTATATAGAGACTAACACACAGTCTGTTATAATATAGAGAGACTAACACACAGTCTGTTATATTATATAGAGACTAACACAGTCTGTTATATTATATAGAGACTAACACACAGTCTGTTATATTATATAGAGACTAACACAGTCTGTTATATTATATAGAGACTAACACACAGCCTGTTATATTATAGAGAGACTAACACACAGTCTGTTATATTATAGAGACTAACACACAGTCTGTTATATTATAGAGACTAACACAGTCTGTTATATTATATAGAGACTAACACACAGTCTGTTATATTATATAGAGACTAACACAGTCTGTTATATTATAGAGACTAACACACAGTCTGTTATATTATAGAGAGACTAACACACAGTCTGTTATATTATAGAGACTAACACACAGTCTGTTATATTATAGAGACTAACACACTGTCTGTTATATTACAGAGACTAACACATTATCTGTTATATTATATACACACTAACACACAGTCTGTTATATTATAGAGACTAACACACAGTCTGTTATATTATAGAGAGACTAACACACAGTCTGTTATATTATAGAGACTAACACAGTCTGTTATATTATTGACACTAACACAGTCTGTTATATTATAGAGAGACTAACACACAGTCTGTTATATTATAGAGACTAACACACAGTCTGTTATATTATAGAGACTAACACACAGTCTGTTATATTATAGAGACTAACACACAGTCTGTTATATTATAGAGACTAACACACAGTCTGTTATATTATAGAGACTAACACACAGTCTGTTATATTATAGAGAGACTAACACACTGTCTGTTATATTATAGAGACTAACACAGTCTGTTATATTATAGAGACTAACACACTGTCTGTTATATTATAGAGACTAACACAGTCTGTTATATTATAGAGACTAACGGACTGTCTGTTATATTATAGAGACTAACACACAGTCTGTTATATTATAGAGACTAACACACTATCTGTTATATTATAGAGAATAACACACAGTCTGTTATATTATAGAGAGACTAACACACAGTCTGTTATATTATAGAGACTAACACACAGTCTGTTATATTATAGAGACTAACACACAGTCTGTTATATTATAGAGACTAACACACAGTCTGTTTTACTATAGAGACTAACACACAGTCTGTTATATTATAGAGACTAACACACAGTCTGTTATAGTATAGAGACTAACACACAGTCTGTTATATTATAGAGACTAACACACAGTCTGTTATATTATAGAGACTAACACACTATCTGTTATATTATAGAGACTAACACACAGTCTGTTATATTATAGAGACTAACACACAGTCTGTTATATTATAGAGACTAACACACAGTCTGTTATATTATAGAGACTAACACACAGTCTGTTTTACTATAGAGACTAACACACAGTCTGTTATATTATAGAGACTAACACACCGTCTGTTATAGTATAGAGACTAACACACAGTCTGTTATATTATAGAGACTAACACACTATCTGTTATATTATAGAGACTAACACAGTCTGTTATATTATAGAGACTAACACACAGTCTCTTATATTATAGAGAGACTAACACACAGTCTGTTATATTATAGAGACTAACACACAGTCTGTTATATTATAGAGACTAACACACAGTCTGTTATATTATCGAGAGACTAACACACAGTCTGTTATATTATATAGAGACTAACACAGTCTGTTATATTATAGAGAGACTAACACACAGTCTGTTATATTATATAGACACTAACACAGTCTGTTATATTATATAGAGACTAACACACAGTCTGTTATATTATATAGAGACTAACACAGTCTGTTATATTATATAGAGACTAACACACAGTCTGTTATATTATAGAGACTAACACACAGTCTGTTATATTATAGAGAGACTAACACACAGTCTGTTATATTATAGAGACTAACACACAGTATGTTATATTATAGAGACTAACACACAGTATGTTATATTATAGAGACTAACACACTATCTGTTATATTATATACACACTAACACACAGTCTGTTATATTATAGAGAGACTAACACACAGTCTGTTATATTATAGAGACTAACACGCAGTCTGTTATATTATATAGAGACTAACACACAGTCTGTTATAATATAGAGAGACTAACACACAGTCTGTTATATTATATAGAGACTAACACAGTCTGTTATATTATATAGAGACTAACACACAGTCTGTTATATTATATAGAGATTAACACAGTCTGTTATATTATATAGAGACTAACACACAGCCTGTTATATTATAGAGAGACTAACACACAGTCTGTTATATTATAGAGACTAACACACAGTCTGTTATATTATAGAGACTAACACAGTCTGTTATATTATATAGAGACTAACACACAGTCTGTTATATTATATAGAGACTAACACAGTCTGTTATATTATAGAGACTAACACACAGTCTGTTATATTATAGAGAGACTAACACACAGTCTGTTATATTATAGAGACTAACACACAGTCTGTTATATTATAGAGACTAACACACTGTCTGTTATATTATAGAGACTAACACACTATCTGTTATATTATATACACACTAACACACAGTCTGTTATATTATAGAGACTAACACAGTCTGTTATATTATTGAGACTAACACAGTCTGTTATATTATAGAGAGACTAACACACAGTCTGTTATATTATAGAGACTAACACACAGTCTGTTATATTATAGAGACTAACACACAGTCTGTTATATTATAGAGACTAACAAACAGTCTGTTATATTATAGAGACTAACACACAGTCTGTTATATTATAGAGACTAACACACAGTCTGTTATATTATAGAGAGACTAACACACTGTCTGTTATATTATAGAGACTAACACAGTCTGTTATATTATAGAGACTAACACACTGTCTGTTATATTATAGAGACTAACAGAGTCTGTTATATTATAGAGACTAACGGACTGTCTGTTATATTATAGAGACTAACACACAGTCTGTTATATTATAGAGACTAACACACTATCTGTTATATTATAGAGACTAACACACAGTCTGTTATATTATAGAGAGACTAACACACAGTCTGTTATATTATAGAGACTAACACACAGTCTGTTATATTATAGAGACTAACACACAGTCTGTTATATTATAGAGACTAACACACAGTCTGTTTTACTATAGAGACTAACACACAGTCTGTTATATTATAGAGACTAACACACAGTCTGTTATAGTATAGAGACTAACACACAGTCTGTTATATTATAGAGACTAACACACAGTCTGTTATATTATAGAGACTAACACACTATCTGTTATATTATAGAGACTAACACACAGTCTGTTATATTATAGAGACTAACACACAGTCTGTTATATTATAGAGACTAACACACAGTCTGTTATATTATAGAGACTAACACACAGTCTGTTATATTATAGAGAATAACACACAGTCTGTTATATTATAGAGACTAACACACAGTCTGTTATATTATAGAGACTAACACACAGTCTGTTATATTATAGAGACTAACACACAGTCTGTTATATTATAGAGACTAACACACAGTCTGTTATATTATATAGACTAACACAGTCTGTTATATTATAGAGAGACTAACACACAGTCTGTTACATTATAGAGACTAACACAGTCTGTTATATTATAGAGAGACTAACACACAGTCTGTTATATTATATACACACTAACACACAGTCTGTTATATTATATACACACTAACACACAGTCTGTTATATTATAGAGACTAACACACAGTCTGTTATATTATATACACACTAACACACAGTCTGTTATATTATATACACACTAACACACAGTCTGTTATATTATAGAGGGACTAACACACTGTCTGTTATATTATAGAGACTAACACAGTCTGTTATATTATAGAGAGACTAACACACAGTCTGTTATATTATATACACACTAACACACAGTCTGTTATATTATATACACACTAACACACAGTCTGTTATATTATAGAGACTAACACACAGTCTGTTATATTATAGAGACTAACACACAGTCTGTTATATTATAGAGAGACTAACACACTGTCTGTTATATTATAGAGACTAACACAGTCTGTTATATTATAGAGACTAACACACAGTCTGTTATATTATAGAGAGACTAACACACATTTTGATATATTATAGAGACTAACACACTATCTGTTATATTATAGAGAGACTAACACACTGTCTGTTATATTATAGAGACTAACACAGTCTGTTATATTATAGAGACTAACACACAGTCTGTTATATTATAGAGACTAACACACAGTCTGTTATATTATAGAGACTAACACACAGTCTGTTATATTATAGAGAGACTAACACACAGTCTGTTATATTATAGAGACTAACACACAGTCTGTTATATTATAGAGAGACTAACACACAGTCTGTTATATTATAGAGAGACTAACACACAGTCTGCTATATTATAGAGACTAACACACAGTCTGTTATATTATAGAGACTAACACACAGTCTGTTATATTATAGAGAGACTAACACACAGTCTGATATATTATAGAGACTAACACACTGTCTGTTATATTATAGAGACTAACACACAGTCTGTTATATTATAGAGACTAACACAGTCTGTTATATTATAGAGACTAACACACAGTCTGTTATATTATATACACACTAACACACAGTCTGTTATATTATATACACACTAACACACAGTCTGTTATATTATATACACACTAACACACAGTCTGTTATATTATAGAGAGACTAACACAGTCTGTTATATTATAGAGACTAACACACAGTCTGTTATATTATAGAGACTAACACACAGTCTGTTATATTATAGAGAGACTAACACACAGTCTGTTATATTATAGAGACTAACACACAGTCTGTTATACTATAGAGACTAACACACAGTCTGTTATATTATAGAGAGACTAACACACAGTCTGTTATATTATAGAGAGACTAACACACAGTCTGTTATATTATAGAGACTAACACACAGTCTGTTATATTATAGAGACTAACACACTGTCTGTTATATTATAGAGACTAACACACTATCTGTTATATTATATACACACTAACACACAGTCTGTTATATTATAGAGACTAACACAGTCTGTTATATTATTGAGACTAACACAGTCTGTTATATTATAGAGAGACTAACACACAGTCTGTTATATTATAGAGACTAACACACAGTCTGTTATATTATAGAGACTAACACACAGTCTGTTATATTATAGAGACTAACACACAGTCTGTTATATTATAGAGACTAACACACAGTCTGTTATATTATAGAGACTAACACACAGTCTGTTATATTATAGAGAGACTAACACACTGTCTGTTATATTATAGAGACTAACACAGTCTGTTATATTATAGAGACTAACACACGGTCTGTTATATTATAGAGACTAACACAGTCTGTTATATTATAGAGACTAACGGACTGTCTGTTATATTATAGAGACTAACACACAGTCTGTTATATTATAGAGACTAACACACTATCTGTTATATTATAGAGACTAACACACAGTCTGTTATATTATAGAGAGACTAACACACAGTCTGTTATATTATAGAGACTAACACACAGTATGTTATATTATAGAGACTAACACACAGTCTGTTATATTATAGAGACTAACACACAGTCTGTTTTACTATAGAGACTAACACACAGTCTGTTATATTATAGAGACTAACACACCGTCTGTTATAGTATAGAGACTAACACACAGTCTGTTATATTATAGAGACTAACACACTATATGTTATATTATAGAGACTAACACAGTCTGTTATATTATAGAGACTAACACACAGTCTGTTATATTATAGAGAGACTAACACACAGTCTGTTATATTATAGAGACTAACACACAGTCTGTTATATTATAGAGACTAACACACAGTCTGTTATATTATCGAGAGACTAACACACAGTCTGTTATATTATATAGAGACTAACACAGTCTGTTATATTATAGAGAGACTAACACACAGTCTGTTATATTATATAGACACTAACACAGTCTGTTATATTATATAGAGACTAACACACAGTCTGTTATATTATATAGAGACTAACACAGTCTGTTATATTATATAGAGACTAACACACAGTCTGTTATATTATAGAGACTAACACACAGTCTGTTATATTATAGAGAGACTAACACACAGTCTGTTATATTATAGAGACTAACACACAGTATGTTATATTATAGAGACTAACACACAGTATGTTATATTATAGAGACTAACACACTATCTGTTATATTATATACACACTAACACACAGTCTGTTATATTATAGAGAGACTAACACACAGTCTGTTATATTATAGAGACTAACACGCAGTCTGTTATATTATATAGAGACTAACACACAGTCTGTTATAATATAGAGAGACTAACACACAGTCTGTTATATTATATAGAGACTAACACAGTCTGTTATATTATATAGAGACTAACACACAGTCTGTTATATTATATAGAGATTAACACAGTCTGTTATATTATATAGAGACTAACACACAGCCTGTTATATTATAGAGAGACTAACACACAGTCTGTTATATTATAGAGACTAACACACAGTCTGTTATATTATAGAGACTAACACAGTCTGTTATATTATATAGAGACTAACACACAGTCTGTTATATTATATAGAGACTAACACAGTCTGTTATATTATAGAGACTAACACACAGTCTGTTATATTATAGAGAGACTAACACACAGTCTGTTATATTATAGAGACTAACACACAGTCTGTTATATTATAGAGACTAACACACTGTCTGTTATATTATAGAGACTAACACACTATCTGTTATATTATATACACACTAACACACAGTCTGTTATATTATAGAGACTAACACAGTCTGTTATATTATTGAGACTAACACAGTCTGTTATATTATAGAGACTAACACACAGTCTGTTATATTATAGAGACTAACACACAGTCTGTTATATTATAGAGACTAACACACAGTCTGTTATATTATAGAGACTAACACACAGTCTGTTATATTATAGCGACTAACACACAGTCTGTTATATTATAGAGAGACTAACACACTGTCTGTTATATTATAGAGACTAACACAGTCTGTTATATTATAGAGACTAACACACTGTCTGTTATATTATAGAGACTAACACAGTCTGTTATATTATAGAGACTAACGGACTGTCTGTTATATTATAGAGACTAACACACAGTCTGTTATATTATAGAGACTAACACACTATCTGTTATATTATAGAGACTAACACACAGTCTGTTATATTATAGAGAGACTAACACACAGTCTGTTATATTATAGAGACTAACACACAGTCTGTTATATTATAGAGACTAACACACAGTCTGTTATATTATAGAGACTAACACACAGTCTGTTTTACTATAGAGACTAACACACAGTCTGTTATATTATAGAGACTAACACACAGTCTGTTATAGTATAGAGACTAACACACAGTCTGTTATATTATAGAGACTAACACACAGTCTGTTATATTATAGAGACTAACACACTATCTGTTATATTATAGAGACTAACACACAGTCTGTTATATTATAGAGACTAACACACAGTCTGTTATATTATAGAGACTAACACACAGTCTGTTATATTATAGAGACTAACACACAGTCTGTTATATTATAGAGAATAACACACAGTCTGTTATATTATAGAGACTAACACACAGTCTGTTATATTATAGAGACTAACACACTGTCTGTTATATTATAGAGACTAACACACAGTCTGTTATATTATAGAGACTAACACACAGTCTGTTATATTATATAGACTAACACAGTCTGTTATATTATAGAGAGACTAACACACAGTCTGTTATATTATAGAGACTAACACAGTCTGTTATATTATAGAGACACCAACACACAGTCTGTTATATTATATACACACTAACACACAGTCTGTTATATTATATACACACTAACACACAGTCTGTTATATTATAGAGAGACTAACACACAGTCTGTTATATTATAGAGACTAACACGCAGTCTGTTATATTATATAGAGACTAACACACAGTCTGTTATAATATAGAGAGACTAACACACAGTCTGTTATATTATATAGAGACTAACACAGTCTGTTATATTATATAGAGACTAACACACAGTCTGTTATATTATATAGAGATTAACACAGTCTGTTATATTATATAGAGACTAACACACAGCCTGTTATATTATAGAGAGACTAACACACAGTCTGTTATATTATAGAGACTAACACACAGTCTGTTATATTATAGAGACTAACACAGTCTGTTATATTATATAGAGACTAACACACAGTCTGTTATATTATATAGAGACTAACACAGTCTGTTATATTATAGAGACTAACACACAGTCTGTTATATTATAGAGAGACTAACACACAGTCTGTTATATTATAGAGACTAACACACAGTCTGTTATATTATAGAGACTAACACACTGTCTGTTATATTATAGAGACTAACACACTATCTGTTATATTATATACACACTAACACACAGTCTGTTATATTATAGAGACTAACACAGTCTGTTATATTATTGAGACTAACACAGTCTGTTATATTATAGAGACTAACACACAGTCTGTTATATTATAGAGACTAACACACAGTCTGTTATATTATAGAGACTAACACACAGTCTGTTATATTATAGAGACTAACACACAGTCTGTTATATTATAGAGAGACTAACACACTGTCTGTTATATTATAGAGACTAACACAGTCTGTTATATTATAGAGACTAACACACTGTCTGTTATATTATAGAGACTAACAGAGTCTGTTATATTATAGAGACTAACGGACTGTCTGTTATATTATAGAGACTAACACACAGTCTGTTATATTATAGAGACTAACACACTATCTGTTATATTATAGAGACTAACACACAGTCTGTTATATTATAGAGAGACTAACACACAGTCTGTTATATTATAGAGACTAACACACAGTCTGTTATATTATAGAGACTAACACACAGTCTGTTATATTATAGAGACTAACACACAGTCTGTTTTACTATAGAGACTAACACACAGTCTGTTATATTATAGAGACTAACACACAGTCTGTTATAGTATAGAGACTAACACACAGTCTGTTATATTATAGAGACTAACACACAGTCTGTTATATTATAGAGACTAACACACTATCTGTTATATTATAGAGACTAACACACAGTCTGTTATATTATAGAGACTAACACACAGTCTGTTATATTATAGAGACTAACACACAGTCTGTTATATTATAGAGACTAACACACAGTCTGTTATATTATAGAGAATAACACACAGTCTGTTATATTATAGAGACTAACACACAGTCTGTTATATTATAGAGACTAACACACAGTCTGTTATATTATAGAGACTAACACACAGTCTGTTATATTATAGAGACTAACACACAGTCTGTTATATTATATAGACTAACACAGTCTGTTATATTATAGAGAGACTAACACACAGTCTGTTATATTATAGAGACTAACACAGTCTGTTATATTATAGAGAGACTAACACACAGTCTGTTATATTATATACACACTAACACACAGTCTGTTATATTATATACACACTAACACACAGTCTGTTATATTATAGAGACTAACACACAGTCTGTTATATTATATACACACTAACACACAGTCTGTTATATTATATACACACTAACACACAGTCTGTTATATTATAGAGGGACTAACACACTGTCTGTTATATTATAGAGACTAACACAGTCTGTTATATTATAGAGAGACTAACACACAGTCTGTTATATTATATACACACTAACACACAGTCTGTTATATTATATACACACTAACACACAGTCTGTTATATTATAGAGACTAACACACAGTCTGTTATATTATAGAGACTAACACACAGTCTGTTATATTATAGAGAGACTAACACACTGTCTGTTATATTATAGAGACTAACACAGTCTGTTATATTATAGAGACTAACACACAGTCTGTTATATTATAGAGAGACTAACACACATTTTGATATATTATAGAGA
Source organism: Oncorhynchus mykiss (assembly GCF_057628025.1). Classification (NCBI taxonomy): domain Eukaryota; kingdom Metazoa; phylum Chordata; class Actinopteri; order Salmoniformes; family Salmonidae; genus Oncorhynchus; species Oncorhynchus mykiss. The sequence goes on along the minus strand of NC_143038.1, from coordinate 73,918,046 downwards.
CTAACACACTATCTGTTATATTATAGAGAGACTAACACACTGTCTGTTATATTATAGAGACTAACACAGTCTGTTATATTATAGAGACTAACACACAGTCTGTTATATTATAGAGACTAACACACAGTCTGTTATATTATAGAGACTAACACACAGTCTGTTATATTATAGAGAGACTAACACACAGTCTGTTATATTATAGAGACTAACACACAGTCTGTTATATTATAGAGAGACTAACACACAGTCTGTTATATTATAGAGAGACTAACACACAGTCTGCTATATTATAGAGACTAACACACAGTCTGTTATATTATAGAGACTAACACACAGTCTGTTATATTATAGAGAGACTAACACACAGTCTGATATATTATAGAGACTAACACACTGTCTGTTATATTATAGAGACTAACACACAGTCTGTTATATTATAGAGACTAACACAGTCTGTTATATTATAGAGACTAACACACAGTCTGTTATATTATATACACACTAACACACAGTCTGTTATATTATATACACACTAACACACAGTCTGTTATATTATATACACACTAACACACAGTCTGTTATATTATAGAGAGACTAACACAGTCTGTTATATTATAGAGACTAACACACAGTCTGTTATATTATAGAGACTAACACACAGTCTGTTATATTATAGAGAGACTAACACACAGTCTGTTATATTATAGAGACTAACACACAGTCTGTTATACTATAGAGACTAACACACAGTCTGTTATATTATAGAGAGACTAACACACAGTCTGTTATATTATAGAGAGACTAACACACAGTCTGTTATATTATAGAGACTAACACACAGTCTGTTATATTATAGAGACTAACACACTGTCTGTTATATTATAGAGACTAACACACTATCTGTTATATTATATACACACTAACACACAGTCTGTTATATTATAGAGACTAACACAGTCTGTTATATTATTGAGACTAACACAGTCTGTTATATTATAGAGAGACTAACACACAGTCTGTTATATTATAGAGACTAACACACAGTCTGTTATATTATAGAGACTAACACACAGTCTGTTATATTATAGAGACTAACACACAGTCTGTTATATTATAGAGACTAACACACAGTCTGTTATATTATAGAGACTAACACACAGTCTGTTATATTATAGAGAGACTAACACACTGTCTGTTATATTATAGAGACTAACACAGTCTGTTATATTATAGAGACTAACACACTGTCTGTTATATTATAGAGACTAACACAGTCTGTTATATTATAGAGACTAACGGACTGTCTGTTATATTATAGAGACTAACACACAGTCTGTTATATTATAGAGACTAACACACTATCTGTTATATTATAGAGACTAACACACAGTCTGTTATATTATAGAGAGACTAACACACAGTCTGTTATATTATAGAGACTAACACACAGTATGTTATATTATAGAGACTAACACACAGTCTGTTATATTATAGAGACTAACACACAGTCTGTTTTACTATAGAGACTAACACACAGTCTGTTATATTATAGAGACTAACACACCGTCTGTTATAGTATAGAGACTAACACACAGTCTGTTATATTATAGAGACTAACACACTATATGTTATATTATAGAGACTAACACAGTCTGTTATATTATAGAGACTAACACACAGTCTGTTATATTATAGAGAGACTAACACACAGTCTGTTATATTATAGAGACTAACACACAGTCTGTTATATTATAGAGACTAACACACAGTCTGTTATATTATCGAGAGACTAACACACAGTCTGTTATATTATATAGAGACTAACACAGTCTGTTATATTATAGAGAGACTAACACACAGTCTGTTATATTATATAGACACTAACACAGTCTGTTATATTATATAGAGACTAACACACAGTCTGTTATATTATATAGAGACTAACACAGTCTGTTATATTATATAGAGACTAACACACAGTCTGTTATATTATAGAGACTAACACACAGTCTGTTATATTATAGAGAGACTAACACACAGTCTGTTATATTATAGAGACTAACACACAGTATGTTATATTATAGAGACTAACACACAGTATGTTATATTATAGAGACTAACACACTATCTGTTATATTATATACACACTAACACACAGTCTGTTATATTATAGAGAGACTAACACACAGTCTGTTATATTATAGAGACTAACACGCAGTCTGTTATATTATATAGAGACTAACACACAGTCTGTTATAATATAGAGAGACTAACACACAGTCTGTTATATTATATAGAGACTAACACAGTCTGTTATATTATATAGAGACTAACACACAGTCTGTTATATTATATAGAGATTAACACAGTCTGTTATATTATATAGAGACTAACACACAGCCTGTTATATTATAGAGAGACTAACACACAGTCTGTTATATTATAGAGACTAACACACAGTCTGTTATATTATAGAGACTAACACAGTCTGTTATATTATATAGAGACTAACACACAGTCTGTTATATTATATAGAGACTAACACAGTCTGTTATATTATAGAGACTAACACACAGTCTGTTATATTATAGAGAGACTAACACACAGTCTGTTATATTATAGAGACTAACACACAGTCTGTTATATTATAGAGACTAACACACTGTCTGTTATATTATAGAGACTAACACACTATCTGTTATATTATATACACACTAACACACAGTCTGTTATATTATAGAGACTAACACAGTCTGTTATATTATTGAGACTAACACAGTCTGTTATATTATAGAGACTAACACACAGTCTGTTATATTATAGAGACTAACACACAGTCTGTTATATTATAGAGACTAACACACAGTCTGTTATATTATAGAGACTAACACACAGTCTGTTATATTATAGCGACTAACACACAGTCTGTTATATTATAGAGAGACTAACACACTGTCTGTTATATTATAGAGACTAACACAGTCTGTTATATTATAGAGACTAACACACTGTCTGTTATATTATAGAGACTAACACAGTCTGTTATATTATAGAGACTAACGGACTGTCTGTTATATTATAGAGACTAACACACAGTCTGTTATATTATAGAGACTAACACACTATCTGTTATATTATAGAGACTAACACACAGTCTGTTATATTATAGAGATACTAACACACAGTCTGTTATATTATAGAGACTAACACACAGTCTGTTATATTATAGAGACTAACACACAGTCTGTTATATTATAGAGACTAACACACAGTCTGTTTTACTATAGAGACTAACACACAGTCTGTTATATTATAGAGACTAACACACAGTCTGTTATAGTATAGAGACTAACACACAGTCTGTTATATTATAGAGACTAACACACAGTCTGTTATATTATAGAGACTAACACACTATCTGTTATATTATAGAGACTAACACACAGTCTGTTATATTATAGAGACTAACACACAGTCTGTTATATTATAGAGACTAACACACAGTCTGTTATATTATAGAGACTAACACACAGTCTGTTATATTATAGAGAATAACACACAGTCTGTTATATTATAGAGACTAACACACAGTCTGTTATATTATAGAGACTAACACACTGTCTGTTATATTATAGAGACTAACACACAGTCTGTTATATTATAGAGACTAACACACAGTCTGTTATATTATATAGACTAACACAGTCTGTTATATTATAGAGAGACTAACACACAGTCTGTTATATTATAGAGACTAACACAGTCTGTTATATTATAGAGAGACCAACACACAGTCTGTTATATTATATACACACTAACACACAGTCTGTTATATTATATACACACTAACACACAGTCTGTTATATTATAGAGACTAACACACAGTCTGTTATATTATATACACACTAACACACAGTCTGTTATATTATATACACACTAACACAGTCTGTTATATTATAGAGGGACTAACACACTGTCTGTTATATTATAGAGACTAACACAGTCTGTTATATTATAGAGAGACTAACACACAGTCTGTTATATTATATACACACTAACACACAGTCTGTTATATTATATACACACTAACACACAGTCTGTTATATTATAGAGACTAACACACAGTCTGTTATATTATAGAGACTAACACACAGTCTGTTATATTATAGAGAGACTAACACACTGTCTGTTATATTATAGAGACTAACACAGTCTGTTATATTATAGAGACTAACACACAGTCTGTTATATTATAGAGAGACTAACACACAGTTTGATATATTATAGAGACTAACACACTATCTGTTATATTATAGAGAGACTAACACACTGTCTGTTATATTATAGAGACTAACACAGTCTGTTATATTATAGAGACTAACACACAGTCTGTTATATTATAGAGACTAACACACAGTCTGTTATATTATAGAGACTAACACACAGTCTGTTATATTATAGAGAGACTAACACACAGTCTGTTATATTATAGAGACTAACACACAGTCTGTTATATTATAGAGAGACTAACACACAGTCTGTTATATTATAGAGAGACTAACACACAGTCTGTTATATTATAGAGACTAACACACAGTCTGTTATATTATAGAGACTAACACACAGTCTGTTATATTATAGAGAGACTAACACACAGTCTGATATATTATAGAGACTAACACACTGTCTGTTATATTATAGAGACTAACACACAGTCTGTTATATTATAGAGACTAACACAGTCTGTTATATTATAGAGACTAACACACAGTCTGTTATATTATATACACACTAACACACAGTCTGTTATATTATATACACACTAACACACAGTCTGTTATATTATATACACACTAACACACAGTCTGTTATATTATAGAGAGACTAACACAGTCTGTTATATTATAGAGACTAACACACAGTCTGTTATATTATAGAGACTAACACACAGTCTGTTATATTATAGAGAGACTAACACACAGTCTGTTATATTATAGAGACTAACACACAGTCTGTTATACTATAGAGACTAACACACAGTCTGTTATATTATAGAGAGACTAACACACAGTCTGTTATATTATAGAGAGACTAACACACAGTCTGTTATATTATAGAGACTAACACACTGTCTGTTATATTATAGAGACTAACACACAGTCTGTTATATTATAGAGACTAACACACAGTCTGTTATATTATAGAGACGGTAACACACAGTCTGTTATATTATAGAGAGACTACACACAGTCTGTTATATTATAGAGAGACTAACACACAGTCTGTTATATTATAGAGACTAACACACTGTCTGTTATATTATAGAGACTAACACACAGTCTGTTATATTATAGAGAGACTAACACACTGTCTGTTATATTATAGAGACTAACACACAGTCTGTTATATTATAGAGAGACTAACACACAGTCTGTTATATTATAGAGACGGTAACACACAGTCTGTTATATTATAGAGAGACTAACACACAGTCTGTTATATTATAGAGACGGTAACACACTGTTTTACTATAGAGAGACCCAATAAACAGGCACCCAGAACTGAAAGGTCTTCTCCTGGTAAATAAGACGGTTGTTAATGTACGACGCAAAGTTTCTCAACATTCAAACCTGACAAGCAAAAGTGCTTCCTGTGACAAATGGCCTACCGTTGGAAGACTGTGAGCCCGGTGTAAATAATGGATTCTTGCTTTACCACTCGTCTATATTATGCACTATGAAATAAGGCATGGGTCTAATCATCTCATGGGGAGATGTATAAATAGCAAGGTTTCGTACAGTGCGTGCTTCGATGATCCCATGTCTGCAGTAGTTCCCCTAGCGGGTCCTACTGAATACCATGTCCCCTGGAGACTCGTCTCTCTACAGTACAGCCTATCTGCCCCGTCGATAATAGACACATTGTGAAAGGAGAAAGATTTTAAAGGGATTTTTAATCTTGTTAAACCACAGATGGATTATTGTGGCATGGAGAACAACTAGGGAGTAAAGAGACAGACAGGGACTGCTGACTAAGGTAAGAATCATTATTTTATCCCTCTCTTTCAGCATTTCCCCCTGGAACCAGCCTCCCTCCCCAGAGTGGATCCATGTTGTTGAGGCTGACTTGGTGACTAGATGGATCCATGTTGTTGAGGCTGACTTGGTGACTAGATGGATCCATGTTGTTGAGGCTGACTTGGTGACTAGATGGATCCATGTTGTTGAGGCTGACTTGGTGACTAGATGGATCAATGTTGTTGAGGCTGACTTGGTGACTAGATGGATCAATGTTGTTGAGGCTGACTTGGTGACTAGATGGATCCATGTTGTTGAGGCTGACTTGGTGACTAGATGGATCCATGTTGTTGAGGCTGACTTGGTGACTAGATGGATCAATGTTGTTGAGGCTGACTTGGTGACTAGATGGATCCATGTTGTTGAGGCTGACTTGGTGACTAGATGGATCCATGTTGTTGAGGCTGACTTGGTGACTAGATGGATCAATGTTGTTGAGGCTGACTTGGTGACTAGATGGATCCATGTTGTTGAGGCTGACTTGGTGACTAGATGGATCCATGTTGTTGAGGCTGACTTGGTGACTAGATGGATCCATGTTGTTGAGGCTGACTTGGTGACTAGCTGGATCAATGTTGTTGAGGCTGACTTGGTGACTAGCTGGATCAATGTTGTTGAGGCTGACTTGGTGACTAGATGGATCAATGTTGTTGAGGCTGACTTGGTGACTAGATGGATCAATGTTGTTGAGGCTGACTTGGTGACTAGATGGATCAATGTTGTTGAGGCTGACTTGGTGACTAGATGGATCAATGTTGTTGAGGCTGACTTGGTGACTAGATGGATCCATGTTGTTGAGGCTGACTTGGTGACTAGATGGATCAATGTTGTTGAGGCTGACTTGGTGACTAGATGGATCAATGTTGTTGAGGCTGACTTGGTGACTAGATGGATCCATGTTGATGAGGCTGACTTGGTGACTAGATGGATCAATGTTGTTGAGGCTGACTTGGTGACTAGATGGATCAATGTTGTTGAGGCTGACTTGGTGACTAGATGGATCCATGTTGTTGAGGCTGACTTGGTGACTAGATGGATCAATGTTGTTGAGGCTGACTTGGTGACTAGATGGATCCATGTTTTTGAGGCTGACTTGGTGACTAGATGGATCCATGTTGTTGAGGCTGACTTGGTGACTAGATGGATCAATGCTGATTACCTGCAGCCCTCTGCTATTTGTAATTGCAAAGTTAGGAGAGATGGGCTGGCTGCATGGTCTGTATGGACGCCACAGGGCACAGACAGACAGACAGACAGACAGACAGACAGACAGACAGACAGACAGACAGACAGACAGACATGATTATGTTCATGATTCTGATGACATACAGCCGGTGGTCCTGGTCCTGACAAACCGCTATCCCTGTCAGAGAGCTTAACAACAGGTAATTTACAGTAAATCCTATTGGTCTAGCTCTCCCCAGTCAATCTCTTCTTAACAACAGGTAATTTACAGTAAATCCTATTGGTCTAGCTCTGCCCAGTCAATCCCTTCTTAACAGCAGGACATCCTTCCTGTACGGTAGAGTCAAAGATGATTCACATGGCCAAGATGATGTACTCTGTCGATAATATTCACTTGAAAAATGGTAAAGGTAGTGCCAAACTACTACCAAAACTAAGACTGCTAATACTACTTGTATCTATTGATTAAACCCTTATTTTACCAGATGAGTTAACAGACAACACATTGTCTTTTATAGCAACTATCACTGGGGAAAAGTACCTGCGTAACTCATTGAGTAATGGCTCAAACATCTCCAATGGTCAGTAGATAACATCGGAGAAAGTGGTAGTAACTCAGACATCGTTAGGATTTCTTGTCACTTAATGTTTTTGCTAACAAAGATATTACTTTATTCAGTTGTTGTTCTGCTATTTCGAAAGATATTGAGTTTTTATAAGTTGTGGTTATTGAATATTATTTTAAAGTCAATCTAACATTTATTAAATAAGTTGTTCTTGCTTTATTATATTGCATTTTAAGTCTTTACTTAAAATTATAAAGTAGTAGACAGATGCATTGATATTGAGTAAAAAAACACTTGATTTATCTGTTGTGCTGATGAAGAATTATTACTTTTATGCATGTTATGAATCCTTATTAGTGCCACATGGCTCTGTTTTCAGAGGATTGTGGGTAATTCAGCATTTTCAGACATAATGAGAGTTTTACACAACGTTGTATGCACTCATGAAGAAAACAAAAATTAATATTTAGAAAATTGTGTTAAACTGTTTGTTGTCTGTTGTGCATTGATCACAATAAACGGATATCAAAACTGAGGAAGGGGGGGGGGGGGGGGGGGAATCCATTTCCACAAACAATATCATCATGTTTTTAAACGATGCCACTCTATAATGACTTGGGCTAATGCAGTGTCCTGTAACGCTCACAGCTCTACCACTAGATACTGTTAGAGGAATGAGCACTGTGTTCAATAAGGCCTGGTTACATCTCTACCACTAGTTACTGTTAGAGGAATCAGCACTGTGTTCAATAAGGTCTGGTTACATCTCTACCACTAGTTACTGTTAGAGGAATGAGCACTGTGTTCAATAAGGCCTGGTTACATCTCTACCACTAGTTACTGTTAGAGGAATCAGCACTGTGTTCAATAAGGTCTGGTTACATCTCTACCACTAGTTACTGTTAGAGGAATGAGCACTGTGTTCAATAAGGTCTGGTTACACCTCTACCACTAGTTACAGTTAGAGGAATCAGCACTGTGTTCAATAAGGTCTGGTTACATCTCTACCACTAGTTACTGTTAGAGGAATCAGCACTGTGTTCAATAAGGTCTGGTTACACCTCTACCACTAGTTACTGTTAGAGGAATGAGCACTGTGTTCAATAAGGTCTGGTTGCATCTCTACCACTAGTTACTGTTAGAGGAATGAGCACTGTGTTCAATAAGGCCTGGTTACATCTCTACCACTAGATACAGTTAGAGGAATCAGCACTGTGTGTGTGTGTGTGTGTGTGTGTGTGTGTGTGTGTGTCTGTGTTTGTGTGTGTGTGTGTGTGTGTGTGTGTGTGTGTGTGTGTGTGTGTGTGTGTGTGTGTGTGTGTGTGTGTGTGTGTGTGTGTGTGTGTCCCATCATTGAGAACCACTCCATCCAATAGGTTGAGTGATCATTGAGAACCACTCCATCCAATAGGTTGAGTGATCATTGAGAACCACTCCATCCAATAGGTTGAGTGATCATTGAGAACCACTTCATCCAATAGGTTGAGTGATCATTGAGAACCACTCCATCCAATAGGTTGAGTGATCATTGAGAACCACTCCATCCAATAGGTTGAGTGATCATTGAGAACCCCTCTATCCAATAGGTTGAGTGATCATTGAGAACCCCTCTATCCAATAGGTTGAGTGATCATTGAGAACCATCCAAAAGAGATGGAATCTGTACAGTCATTATTTTTTGTGTGTTTGTGTGTAAGAACCTCTGTGTGTGTGTGTGTGTGTGTGTGTGTGTGTGTGTGTGTGTGTGTGTGTGTGTGTGTGTGTGTGTGTGTGTGTGTGTGTGTGTGTGAACGTTTGTGTTTCCTAGGCCTTAGCTCAGGATTAATGAGGCAGTCTGTTGCCGATCCCTGTCAAGGATCATATCTGTCACCACAAACAGACACGCCACTTTCTAGCCGCTGCTTGATCAGTTATCTATCTGATATCTATGTGATATCTATCTGTTATCTATCTGATATCTATCTCTGTTATCTATCTGATATCGATCTGATATCTATCTGATATCTATGATATCTATCTGCCTGCGTCCTCAATGGCATTCTGTTCTCTGTATAGTGCTCACCTATCGATTAGGGTCCATACAACTTTGGTCAAAGGCAGTGCACTATATAGGGAATAGGGGGTCATTTTAAGCCACCATGTAACCTCTTGTCTCTCTGTAACCTATTGGAACGACTCTCAATGGCCAGCGAACTAGAGAGAGGTCATTCAGCGAACTAGAGAGAGGTCATTCAGCGAACTAGAGAGAGGTCATTCAGCGAACTAGAGAGAGGTCATTCAGCGAACTAGATAGAGGTCATTCAGCGAACTAGAGAAAGGTCATTCAGCGTACTAGAGAGAGGTCATTCAGCGAACTAGAGAGAGGTCATTCAGCGAACTAGATAGAGGTCATTCAGCGAACTAGAGAGAGGTCATTCAATGTCCTCTCCGGTTGAAGCACTTGAGCTACATACAGTACCATTTAGTTATTGGTAACATCACATGCACTGCGAGAGTCTGACTTCTTCTCCTCTGAAAACAGTGGTTCTGGTTTAGAGCCGTTGACTACAATTCATTCAACGTGAGTGTCAAGAAGACAGTATAATGTTGAGAGCTCCCTTTAGCCCAATAGACAATACCCCAGGCTAGATTTAAAGCCATTGCGTGAGGAACCCCCCATTGTTTTGAGTTTTATGTGGTGATTTTTCAGATGCTGGCTTTGTTGCCGTCCCATAGGGGGTCATCAGAAACATCTGTTTCTTTCTGCCTACTCTCTAGTCTTTACACACTCTTCTAAAGTTGATCAGCATCACAGGAAGTCATTCAGAGACAGATGCTCAAGTAGAGCAGCATCACAGGAAGTGAGTAAGAGAAAGATGCTCATGTAGAGCAGCATCACAGGAAGTGAGTAAGAGGCAGATGATCAAGTAGAGCAGCATCACAGGAAGTCAGTAAGAGGCAGATGCTCAAGTAGAGCAGCATCACAAGAAGTCAGTAAGAGGCAGATGCTCAAGTAGAGCAGCATCACAGGAAGTCAGTAAGAGGCAGATGCTCAAGTAGAGCAGCATCACAGGAAGTCAGTAAGAGGCAGATGCTCATGTAGAGCAGCATCACAGGAAGTCAGTAAGAGGCAGATGCTCATGTAGAGCAGCATCACAGGAAGTCAGTAAGAGGCAGATGCTCATGTAGAGCAGCATCACAGGAAGTCAGTAAGAGGCAGATGCTCATGTAGAGCAGCATCGCAGGAAGTCAGTAAGAGGCAGATGCTCATGTAGAGCAGCATCACAGGAAGTCAGTAAGAGGCAGATGCTCATGTAGAGCAGCATCGCAGGAAGTGAGTAAGAGGCAGATGTTCATTTTAGTATTATATTTCAGATACATCCATAAAACATATGTTCAGTAATTGAAAGTGCATTGAACAACGAAGTGATTAAGAGTTATAGAGTTATAGCTGTTTTAGCCAGAAGGTTTAATAACATGTATGTTTGAGTGCTCTTCCCATCCTAGTCAGAGTAAAAAGGTTGAGTGAAAATGTGAGGTTTACAAAAATTACTCACAGCATCGTAATTAGCCAAGTGACTACAAACACTTCATTATTGACTTAAAAAAAGGTCACTCTAATATCCCCTACAATATACTATAAGAGCATTATGTGGGGTTAGCCTTCCTGAAACGTTGGAAAGTAGGTCACATTAAACACCTGTAAATATGGGGCATCTCTGAATGCATGGCTGAAACCCCAGATGACTCCCACACAGGTGACTTTGTGTTAAACCCGGCTGAGCCACTCTACCACAACAATCTGATTGAATAACTACAAAGTAGTGAGAACTAAACTGGAGGTAGATTCTCTCTCCTTTCCCATAAGTAATTTACGGCCTTATATATCTTTATACTTAAATACTTATTTTTCACCATAATTTGCAAATAAATTCATTAAAAATCCTACAAATGCTGATGCTTCAGATACTCAACTAGTCTAAAGAAAGCAAGTTTTATTGCTTCTTTAATCAGAACAACAGTTTTCAGCTGTGCTAACATAATTGCAAAAGGGTTTTCTAATGATCAATTAGCCTTTTAAAAAATTATAAACTTGGATTAGCTAACACAATGTGCCATTGGAACACAGGAGTGATGGTTGCTGATAATTGGCCTCTGTGCACCTATGTAGATATTCCATAAAATATCAGCCATTTACAACATTAACAATGTCTACACAATGTCTGTATTTCTGATCAATTTGAAGTTATTTTAACGGACAAGAAATGTGCTTTTCTTTCAAACACAAGGACATTTCTAAATGACCCCAAACTTTTGAAATGTAGTATATATAAAATGATTTGATGAAAAAGTGTTTTTGGCCTTTGCCCATTGGCCCATGCAAACACATTGAATAACAGATTCACTAAATGGAAGAACAGATAGACCCTGTTACAGGCTTTGGTTTTTCCATTTATGTCTTGAGGTTGGACTTTAGCACATATAGCTCGTTAGCACATAATGCCGATTGCTGTCACCTCGTTGGTCAGGATGTGTTACATCTGTGCTGGTTGCCATCTTGTTAGTGAGAAGGTGTTTCACCTGTGTTGGCCCAGGTGCTTTTTAAGAGTGGCTGGCCCTGTGCTCCATTGTCTTCAGAGATATAGAGGGTTAGTTGGAGCTCCTTACTTACAGTATATGAGTTCTAGAAAAACACATTCCTTCGTCTGATTTTGTTTTGCTCCACTTTTTTGATTTGCTTCCTGTCTGTACGTTTGGTGTGTGTTTATTTTTTATTTTTGTTTGCTTCCTGTTGTGGGAGCTCATGGTGGGTGTATTTTAGGTCCCCGTTGTTGTTACTAGTCAACTTTCAGTGGACCTCCCCATGTGTCTTTCAGAACTCCTCCCTAAAAACACACATGTTTCGTTTTGGTTGTTGTCTTTGTTAGTTCCCCATTCTACTTGAGCAACATTATTTGGTTTTCTTGCAGGGAAACGTAACAGTCCCCCCCCCCAAAAAAAAAAATCTAAAATTTGTTTGTTCTGAAGTGTTTGGAAACACATAAATATATATATATATCGTTTTTTTTACAGTGTTTAACCCTTTGTTTTTGACACTAAACAGTCTATATTTACAAACATTTTTTTCAACTGCTACCCTGGGACTTTAAGACGAGTCTTGCAAGGCCTGTGAGCAAAACATGTTTGTGTTCGTGAGAGTCATCTTTCCATAGATGGGTTATAATATTTTTTTTTTAGGCCAAACCGCTCAGACGCTACAGACGATTTTGTGAGAAGACCGATTTTCAGGATGTCTCATGGTCTGCCAAACACCGCTGCAGTATCTGTCATCTGTGACATCACGGTGCAATTCAAATTTAACTGCCATTCCGATTCAAAACTAATTACCATTCCAGCATGACAATACAACATGACTGTGATTGAAGCCATTCCATGTATTAAGGTAAGCAAAGTTGATTATTTAACCCTCCTGCTTTGTTCCTGTCGAATTGGACTGATTTAACTCCCTGAAAAATATAGTTACTTTAATCTGATTGTCTTAAGGTTCCATGACTTTGTCCACACAGGTCATCGGAACACACAACATATATTTAGATGATTTTCATTACATTTTGGGTGATTTATTTAACTTTTGTACACCTGTGGTGTTCTTGGTCAAAAATGACCGGTCATTAGAAATGAATAGGTGAGACTAGTGTATAACTAGACTAGTGTACATTAGTGTAAAAAATTGAGTTCAGGCACATGCCCATTCATCAGACGGACACACTTCCTCTCCCAGGCCCCCACATGCAGACCTCGACCTTCATACACATATACGTGAATTAGTCCCACAAGTAAAATGGGGGACTCTGTACAAGAAAGTGCTATAATTTCTAAACGGTTCACCCGATATGGATGAAAATACCCTCAAAGTTGACTGTCTGCACCTCATATTCTACGTTCGATTTCAAATTGAAACTTTTAAAGTATGAAGAAAAAAGAAGAAAACACGCATCACCGTCCCAGTAACTACGGAGGACAAACACGCATCACCGTCCCAGTAACTACGGAGGACAAACACGCATCACCGTCCCAGTAACTACGGAGGACAAACACGCATCACCGTCCCAGTAACTACGGGGGACAAACACGCATCACCGTCCCAGTAACTACGGAGGACAAACACGCATCACCGTCCCAGTAACTACGGAGGACAAACACGCATCACCGTCCCAGTAACTACGGAGGACAAACACGCATCACCGTCCCAGTAACTACGGGGGACAAACACGCATCACCGTCCCAGTAACTACGGGGGACAAACACGCATCACCGTCCCAGTAACTGCGGAGGACAAACACGCATCACCGTCCCAGTAACTGCGGAGGACAAACACGCATCACCGTCCCAGTAACTACGGAGGACAAACACGCATCACCGTCCCAGTAACTACGGGGGACAAACACGCATCACCGTCCCAGTAACTACGGGGGACAAACACGCATCACCGTCCCAGTAACTACGGAGGACAAACACGCATCACTGTCCCAGTAACTACGGAGGACAAACACGCATCACCGTCCCAGTAACTGCGGAGGACAAACACGCATCACCGTCCCAGTAACTGCGGAGGACAAACACGCATCACCGTCCCAGTAACTGCGGAGGACAAACACGCATCACGGTCCCAGTAACTGCGGAGGACAAACACGCATTGTGTCTGAGATTCATCGCCTGTGAAACGAGGCTACTTGCTGTTTGCTCAAACCAATCTCTCTCTCTCTCTATCTTTCCTCTCCTTTTACAGTGCCTTGCAAAAGTATTCAACCCCCTTGCCGTTTTTCATATTTTGTTGCATTACAACTTGTAATTTAATAGATTTTTATTTGGATTTCATGTCATGGACATGGCTTTACGGAAGAGTGGCCAGAAGAAAAGCCATTACTTAAAGAAAAAAATAAGCAAACGTTCGATGTTCACCAAAAGGCGAGACTCCCCAAACAGATGGAAGAAGGTGCTCTGGTCAGATGCGGCTAAAATTGAGCTTTTTGGCCATCAAGGAAAACGCTATGTCTGGCACAAACCCAACACATCTCATCACCCCGAGAACACCATCCCAACAGTGAAGCATGGTGATGGCAGCATCATGTTGTGTTTTTCATGGGCAGGGACTGGGAAACTGGTCAGAATTGAAGGAATGATGGATGGCGCTAAATACAGGGATATTCTTGAGGGAGGTTCAGCAGAAGCAACCTTCAAGTGGTTTAAGGGTAACAATTAAATGTCTTGGCCTAGTCAAAGCCCAGACCTCAATCCAATTGAGAATCTGTGGTATGACTTAAAGATCGCTGTACACCAGTGGAACCCATCCAACTTGAAGGAGCTGGAGCAGTTTTGCCTTGAAGAATGGGCAAAACTCCCAGTGGCTAGATGAGCCAAGCTTATAGAGACATACCCCAAGAGACTTGCAGCTGTAATTGCTGCAAAAGGTGGCTCTACAAAGTATTGACTTTTGGGGGATGAATAGTTATGCACTCTCAAGTTTTCAGTTTTCTTCTTGTCTTATTTCTTGTTTATTTCACAATAAAATATATTTTGCATCTTCAAAGTGGTAGGCATGTTGTGTAAATCAAATGATACAAACCCTTAAAAAAATACATTTTAATTCCAGGTTGTAAGGCAACGAAATAGGAGAAATGCCAAGAGGGGTGAATACTTTCACAATCCATTGTAGCTCCTACTGGTTAAATACAGTCTCTCTCTCTCTCTCTCTCTCTCTTTCTTTCTTTCCTCTCTCTGTCTCTCTCTCCTACTGGAGCACAGGACCTCAGCAGCTCACACAGAGAACTCTGAGAGAAGCAAAGTAAAATCAGAAGGTTTTATTGTCCTACAAGAGGAAAATCTCGACACACTGCACACGACGAACACATAAAACAAAATCTACACATAGTTATCAATCCTGAAGGTAGCTTCTGGAGTTAGGACGTGGTTCAGTCTCAACCTTCCCTAGAGCAGTGCTGTTCTGTACTCAACACACTAAACATGATGAATACCCTTCCTCTGTACATAAACCAAGGCAGTTAAAAAGGAAGGAAAACTGATAGGACTAAAGCTAGCAAGAGTTATTATCATTCTCCAGGCGCCGAGGGTCCGGCCCTACAACTCTCTTCACAATTAGAACCTTGAACAGTCTCAGATACTGTATCTCAAGGCTCTTTGGGCTCCTGGCTGTCTGCAGCTAATGTACAGTATCATATCAAGAGAGTTTCTGCCTGCTATATGCATCTGTCATATCAGTAGAGATTCTGCTGGCTATCTGCAGCTACTGTGCAGTATCATATCAGGAGAGATTCTGCTGCTACTGTGCAGTATCATATCAGTAGAGATTCTGCTGGCTATCTGCAGCTATCACATCAGGAGAGATTCTGTTGGCTATCTGCAGCTATCATATCAGTAGAGATTCTGCTGCTACTGTGCAGTATCATTTCAGTAGAGATTCTGCTGCTACTGTGCAGTATCATATCAGTAGAGATTCTGCTGCTACTGTGCAGTATCATATCAGTAGAGATTCTGCTGCTACTGTGCAGTATCATATCAGTAGAGATTCTGCTGGCTATCTGCAGCTATCACATCAGGAGAGATTCCGTTGGCAATCTGCAGCTATCATATCAGTAGAGATTCTGCTGGCTGTCTGCAGCTATCATATCAGGAGAGATTCTGCTGGCTATCTGCAGCTATCATATCAGTAGAGATTATGCTAGCTATCTGTAGCTATCATATCAGTAGAGATTCTGCTGGCTATCTGCAGCTATCATATCAGTAGAGGTTCTGCTGGCTGTCTGCAGCTATCATATCAGTAGAGATTCTGCTGGCTATCTGCAGCTATCACATCAGGAGAGATTCCGTTGGCAATCTGCAGCTATCATATCAGTAGAGATTCTGCTGGCTGTCTGCAGCTATCATATCAGGAGAGATTCTGCTGGCTATCTGCAGCTATCATATCAGTAGAGATTCTGCTGGCTGTCTGCAGCTATCATATCAGGAGAGATTCTGCTGGCTATCTGCAGCTATCATATCAGTAGAGGTTCTGCTGGCTGTCTGCAGCTATCATATCAGTAGAGATTATGCTGGCTATCTGCAGCTATCATATCAGTAGAGATTCTGCTAGCTATCTGCAGCTATCATATCAGTGGAGATTCTGCTGGCTATCTGCAGCTATCACATCAGTAGAGATTCTGCTGACCGGTTATCCATGTTATGGAATAAACTGTTTTTTGATATTTGGGTGCTTTGCAAAAACAAAACATATCAACAAGGTACTCACCATACCTTTTAACTAACACGTTGATACCAGGGGGAAAAAATTACAACACAAGAGTGATTCCACAATTGGGTGAAAAAATAAAAAAATTAAATCACTATTCCCTCCATACTAAACCAAGCCACAAAACTCCTTTCTTTTTACTCTTGTTTATCTAGCCTTAACTTCAGCCCTCTGGTTATTACTGTGAACCACCAAGGTCACACAGAGAGGGTAGAGGGTAGAGCAGCATTATCACCTGCCTTGGGTGTGCGGAGACTCAAGAGGCAAACCACAGAGGCAGTTCTGCACCAGCGACTTGAGCAAATTGTTAGGATATTATCCGAGAGCGGGGGACAGGCGTCGCGGCACTGCGGGTGAGGCGGCGGTACAATGGGGGAATACCTGGCTGTCACCCTGACGATGCTCCACCAGCTGTTCCCAATTAACGGACCCATTTCTTTTCTTCCCAGGGCCCCCCTACAACCAGCTAATTGGTGCGCAGCTCAGCGCCTCACCATCACCACCTGACTGTAATTGATTATTTAGATCAACTGTTTTCCAGGAGAAGATGGTGAAGTGTTCTAACGTGTATTTATGTGATTTATGAGATGAATGGTTTGGTGTCTGGTGGCTTGCTGTGCTGTGCTGTGCTGTGCTGTGCTGTGCTGTGCCGTCATCATTTGGATTCGAATGTAATGGAGGACTGGGTTGTCTGTCTGTCTGTCTGTCTGTATGCCTGTCTGTCTGTCTGTCTGTCTGTCTGTCTGTCTGTCTGTCTGTCTGTCTGTCTGTCTGTCTGTTTTACACATACAAACTCTCGCTCTCTCTCTCTCTCTCTCACACACACACACACACACACACACACACACACACACACACACACACACACACACACACAGTGTACATGCGTCATACATTACAAATGCAAAGGATGTTCTCATGTACAAACAGAACAGAAGGACAGAGAAAATGTTGCGCTATTAAGTCAAACACACTGGATCATTGACAAGCATTAATAGATCATTGATCGTGAAAAGCTCTGATGGATCAATAAATACCAGATTGTCCATTTCTCATTTATTTATTTTTTTGTCTATTTCAATGTGGGATCAATAAGTAAGGTTTGGATCAATACCAAGGTTGGACTCACTGACATTTACATTACAGTCAATTCAGGAAGTACACTGAGGTATCAAATCCAATTCTCTTCAACGATTTCTAAAGAGCAACATTTGGAATTGGGTTTACTGTCTGAATTGAAATGGAATTTCCCCCAACCACTACAGTAGAGAAGAGGTGGGCATGAGAATGGGTCTGTGGCACCAAAAGACCCCCCCCCCCCCAAAACAAAACTATCACAGGTCTCTTCTGAAACTGGTGACAGCTGCACTGCTGACGTGAAATATGGTTCCTCCTCTAAGAAGTGCGTCATTCTTGCATTGTGCTTCTGACAGCTTGTTGTTGCTTAGAGCAGGGAAAACAAGACGATGTGTGAAGATAAATTCAATTGGATGGTAGTAATACAACACATCTACCCCCTCTCTCCACCTCTCTCTCTCTCCCCCTCTCCCTCCCCCTCTCTCTCTCCATCTCCCCCTCTCTCTCCCTCTCTATCTCCCCCTCTCTCTCTCCCTCTCTCTCCCCCCCTCTCTCTCTCTTTCTCTCTCTCCCCCTCTCTCCCCCTCTCTCTCCCCCCTATCTTCCCCTCTCCCTCCCCTCCTGACACTCTCCCCCTCTCTCTCTCCCCTCCTGTCTCTCCATCTCCTTATCTTTCTCAACCTCTGTTTGTCTCTCTTTCCCCCATCCTCCTTTACACTCCATCATTTTACTTAGCAACATCAGCAGCACTATCTGTAAAGTTTGCAGATTCACAAGGTCTTGATCATTATATATATATATTTTTTTTTTGACATGTATAAATTCACATTTTAAAACAAAATTGAGCCTTTGAAGTGAGACATTGTTTACTGAGTGCAATTTCATTCATTTAAAAAAGTCAAGTTATTTATTCATTTGTTTCAAAAGGAAAGGAGTTAGCCTAGCTGGGCTCTGTATCCTGCTGTTGTCTAATGTTGAGAGGAAAGGAGTTAGCCTAGCTAGGCTCTGTATCCTGCTGTTGTCTAATGTTGAGAGGAAAGCGGTTAGCCTAGCTAGGCTCTGTACCCTGCTGCTGTCTAATGTTGAGAGGAAAGGAGTTAGCCTAGCTAGGCTCTGTATCCTGCTGTTGTCTAATGTTGAGAGGAAAGGAGTTAGCCTAGCTAGGCTCTGTATCCTGCTGTTGTCTAATGTTGAGAGGAAAGGAGTTAGCCTAGCTAGGCTCTGTATCCTGCTGTTGTCTAATGTTGAGAGGAAAGGGGTTAGCCTAGCTAGGCTCTGTATCCTGCTGTTGTCTAATGTTGAGAGGAAAGGAGTTAGCCTAGCTAGGCTCTGTATCCTGCTGCTGTCTAATGTTGAGAGGAAAGGAGTTAGCATAGCTAGGCTCTGTATCCTGCTGTTGTCTAATGTTGAGAGGAAAGGAGTTAGCCTAGCTAGGCTCTGTATCCTGCTGTTGTCTAATGTTGAGAGGAAAGGAGTTAGCCTAGCTAGGCTCTGTATCCTGCTGTTGTCTAATGTTGAGAGGAAAGGGGTTAGCCTAGCTAGGCTCTGTATCCTGCTGTTGTCTAATGTTGAGAGGAAATGGGTTAGCCTAGCTAGGCTCTGTATCCTGCTGTTGTCTAATGTTGAGAGGAAAGGAGTTAGCCTAGCTAGGCTCTGTATCCTGCTGCTGTCTAATGTTGAGAGGAAAGGAGTTAGCATAGCTAGGCTCTGTATCCTGCTGCTGTCTAATGTTGAGAGGAAAGGAGTTAGCCTAGCTAGGCTCTGTATCCTGCTGCTGTCTAATGTTGAGAGGAAAGGAGTTAGCCTAGCTAGGCTCTGTATCCTGCTGTTGTCTAATGTTGAGAGGAAAGGGGTTAGCCTAGCTAGGCTCTGTATCCTGCTGTTGTCTAATGTTGAGAGGAAAGGAGTTAGCCTAGCTAGGCTCTGTATCCTGCTGCTGTCTAATGTTGAGAGGAAAGGAGTTAGCCTAGCTAGGCTCTGTATCCTGCTGCTGTCTAATGTTGAGAGGAAAGGAGTTAGCCTAGCTAGGCTCTGTATCCTGCTGCTGTCTAATGTTGAGAGGAAAGGAGTTAGCATAGCTAGGCTCTGTATCCTGCTGTTGTCTAATGTTGAGAGGAAAGGAGTTAGCCTAGCTAGGCTCTGTATCCTGCTGCTGTCTAATGTTGAGAGGAAAGGAGTTAGCCTAGCTAGGCTCTGTACCCTGCTGCTGTCTAATGTTGAGAGGAAAGCGGTTAGCCTAGCTAGGCTCTGTATCCTGCTGCTGTCTAATGTTGAGAGCATGACACTGCCGACTCCTTGACTTCTATAGTTCAAAACTTATTAACTCAAATCCCTTTGAAGTTTTAGTTATACAGTTCTTAATTTATCTGGATAGCTGCGAGAGAGAGAGAATCCATCAATGATATAGTCTGTATCCCAAATAGCACCCTATTCCCCGTTGTGCACAACATTTGACAAGTGCCAGTGGGTCAGAAGTTTATATACACTCAATTAGTATTTGGTATCATTGCCCTGAAATTGTTTAACTTGGGTCAAACGTTTCGGGTAGCCTTCCACAAGCTTCCCACAATAAGTTGGGTGAATTTTGGCCCATTCCTCCTGACAGAGCTGGTGTAACTGAATCAGGTTTGTAGGCCTCCTTGCTCGCACACGCTTTTTCAGTTCTGAACACACATTTTCTATGGGATTGAGGTCAGGGTTTTGTGATGGCCACTCCGATACCTTCACTTTGTTGTCCTTAAGCCATTTTGCCACAACTTTGAAAGTATGCTTGGGGTCATTGTCCATTTGGAAGACCCATTTGCGACCAAGCTTTACCTTCCTGACTGATGTCTTGAGATATTGCTTCAATATATCCACACAATTTTCCTTTCCTCATGATGCCATCTATTTTGTGAAGTGCACCAGTCCTTCCTGCAGTAAAGCACCCCCACAACATGATGCTGCCATCAACATGCTTCACGGTTGGGATGGTGTTCTTCGGCTTGCAAGCCTCCCCCGTTTTCCTCCAAACATAACGATGGTCATTATGGTCAAACAGGTCTATTTTTGTTTCATATGACCAGAGGACATTTCTCCAAAAAGTACCATCTTTGTCCCCATGTGCAATTGCAAACCGTAGTCTGTCTTTTTTTAAGGCGGTTTTGGAGCAGTGGCTTCTTCCTTGCTGAGCAGCCTTTCAGGTTATGTCGATATAGGACTCGTTTTACTGTGGATGTAGACACTTTTGTACCTGTTTTCTCCACTATCTTCACAAGGTCCTTTGCAGTTGTTCTGGGATTGATTTGCACTTTTTGCACCAAAGTACGTTCATCTCTAGGAGACAGAACGAGTCACTTTCCTGAGCGGTATTACGGCTGTATGGTCCCGTGGTGTTCACACTGAATGAACGAAAGTACCTTCAGGCATTTGGAAATTGCTCCCAAGGATGAACCAGACTTGTGGAGGTCTACAATTTTTTTTTCTGAGGTCTTGGCTGATATCTTTTGATTTTCCCATGATGTCAAGCTAAGAGGCACTGAGTTTGAAGGTATGCCTTGAAATACATTCACATCTACACCTACAATTAACTCAAATTATGTCAATTAGCCTATCAGAAGCTTCTAAAGTCATGACATAATTTTCTGAACTTTTCCAATCTGTTTAAAGGCACAGTCAACTTAGTGAAAAGAAACGTCTGACCCACTGTAATTGTGATACGGTGAATTATATGTGAAATAATCTGTCTGTAAACAATTATTGGAAAAAGGACTTGCGTCATGCACAAAGTGAATGGTTGAAAAACAAGTTTTAATGACTCCAACCGAAGTGTATGTAAACTTCCGACTTCAACTTTATATAGGGACAGTAATATAGGCAGAATAATATAGGAGATAATATAGGGAAAATAATACAGGAGAATAATATAGCAGATAATATAAGAGATAATATAGGGGGATTAACAAAGGGAGAATAATATAGGAGATAATATAAGAGATAATGTTGTGATAAAAATATAAGGAGAAAAATGTAGGAGATAATATAGGGAGAAGAGTATAGGAGATAATATAGGGAGAAGAGTATAGGAGATAATATAGGGAGAAGAGTAAAGGAGACAATATAGGGAGAAGAGTATAGGAGATAATATAGGGAGAAGAGTATAGGAGATAATATAGGGAGAAGAGTATAGGAGATATTATAGGAGGATATTATAGGAGGATAATATAGGAGAATATTATAGGAGGATATTATAGGAGGATAATATAGGAGGATATTATAGGAGGATAATATAGGAGGATATTATTGGAGGATAATATAGGAGGATATTATAGGAGGATATTATAGGAGGATATTATAGGAGGATATTATAGGAGGATATTATAGGAGGATAATATAGGAGGATATTATAGGAGAATAATATAGGAGGATATTATAGGAGGATATTATAGGAGGATAATATAGGAGGATAATATAGGAGGATATTATAGGAGGATATTATAGGAGAATAATATAGGAGGATATTATAGGAGGATATTATAGGAGGATATTATAGGAGGATATTATAGGAGGATAATATAGGAGGATAATATAGGAGGATAATATAGGAGGATAATATAGGAGGATAATATAGGAGGATAATATAGGAGGATAATATAGGAGGATATTATAGGAGGATATTATAGGAGGATAATATAGGAGGATAATATAGGAGGATAATATAGGAGGATATTATAGGAGGATAATATAGGAGGATATTATAGGAGGATAATATAGGAGGATAATATAGGAGGATAATATAGGAGAATAATATAGGAGGATATTATAGGAGGATAATATAGGAGTATAAGAGAGACAATAATATAGAAGATAATATAGGGAGAACAATATAGGGAGAATAACATAAAAGACAATATACAGTGGCCAGCGAAAGTATTCACCCCTTTGGCATTTTTCCTATTTTGTTGCCTTACAACCTGGAATTAAAATAGATGTTGGGTGGTTTTGTATCATTTGATTTACACAACATGCCTACCACTTTGAAGATGCCAAATATTTTTATTGCGAAACCAACAAGGAATAAGACATAAAAACTGAACTTGAGAGTGCATAACTATTCACCACCTCAAAAGTCAATACTTTGTAGAGCCACCTTTTGCAGCTGTGGGGCCCCAGTGTTGAGGATCAGCGGGGTGGAGATGTTGTTGCCTACCCTCACCACCTGGGGGCGGCCCGTCAGGAAGTCCAGTACCCAGTTGCACAGGGCGGGGTCGAGACCCAGGGTCTCGAGCTTGATGACCAGCTTGGAGGGCACTATGGTGTTAAATGCCGAGCTGTAGTCGATGAACAGCATTCTCACATAGGTATTCCTCTTGTCCAGATGGGTTAGGGCAGTGTGCAGTGTGGTTGAGATTGCATCGTTTGTGGACCTGTTTGGGCGGTAAGCAATTTGGAGTGGGTCTAGGGTGACAGGTAGGGTGGAGGTGATATGGTCCTTGACTAGTCTCTCAAAGCACTTCATGATGACGGAAGTGAGTGCTAGTCGTAGTCGTTTAGCTCAGTTACCTTAGTTTTCTTGGGAACAGGAACAATGGTGGCCCTCTTGAAGCATGTGGGAACAACAGACTGGGACAGGGATTGATTGAATATGTCCGTAAACACAACAGCCAGCTGGTCTGCGCATGCTCTGAGGGCGTGGCTGGTGATTCCGTCTGGGCCTGCAGCCTTGTGAGGGTTAACACGTTTAAATGTTTTCCTCACATCGGCTGCAGTGAAGGAGAGTCCGCATGTTTTGGTTGCAGGCCGTGTCAGTGGCACTGTATTGTCCTCAAAGCGGGCAAAAAAAGTTCTTTAGTCTGCCTGGGAGCAAGGCATCCTGGTCCGTGACGGGGCTGGTTTTCTTTTTGTAATCCGTGATTGACTGTAGACCCTGACACATACCTCTTGTGTCTGAGCCGTTGAATTGTGACTCTACTTTGTCTCTATACTGACCTTAGCTTGTTTGATTTCCGGTCACCTTGCCCTGATTAAAAGCAGTGGTTTGCACTTTCAGTTTCACGCGAATGCTGCCATCAATCCACGGTTTCTGGTTTGGGAATGTTTTAATCGTTGCTATGGGAATGACATCTTCAACGCACGTTCTAATGAACTCGTTCACCGAATCAGCGTATTCGTCAATGTTGTTGTTTGATGCAATACGAAACATATCCCAGTCCACGTGATGGAAGCAGTCTTGGAGTGTGGAATCAGATTGGTCGGACCAGCGTTGAACAGACCTCAGCGCGGGAGCTTCTTGAGTCCCTGTGTGTGTGTGTGAGTCCCTGTGTGTGTGTGTGTGTGTGTGTGTGTGAGTCCCTGTGTGTGTGAGTCCCTGTGTGTGTGTGTGTGTGTACCTGTGTATGTTTGTGTGTACCTGTGTGTGTGAGGACATGTTTAAGTATATTTGTGGGGATCAGAAAAGTTCAAGAATATTAAATGAATAAAAATTCAACCAACTGGGGACAGAATATTAGCCGGTCCCTACAAGGAAAAAAAGCTATTTCTAGTAGGGTTAAGGTTTGAATTAGTGTTAGTGGTTAAATGTTAGGTTTAAGGTTAGGAATTCGGGTTAGGATTAAGATTATGGTTAGGTTTTAAGGTTAGGTTTAAGTTTAGGGGTTAGGGGGGACATTTTTTTTTTGAATGCGAATACACTTCTGTCCACAAGGTTAGTAAAAACAAGAGTGTGAGTGCGTGTGTGTCAGTGTGTGTGCGTGTGTGTCAGTGTGTGTTCGTGTGTGTGTGTGTGATTTTGTGTGTCTGTGTGTGTGTGAGTGTGTAATACTCAAACAACCTGCAAAATGAGAAGCAGAGGAATTGCCTTTTGAATAGCCTCTTCTAATATCCTTGCTGTCCATTAGACACTGAACGTTTATCACCAGGCCTCATCTATTAGTAATGGACTGGGAGTGTTGGACCAGACACAACACACCACAGTGCACTTAACACATCCTACATACATACTATGACAGGCTGAAACACAGAGAAAGATACACACTAAAAGGCTGCCGGCCCAGGCGACATCCCTAGCCGCATCCTCAGATTATGTGGCGACCAGCTGACGAGAGTTTATGGGACATATTTAGTCTCTCCTTATCCCAGTCTGTTGTCCTTATCTCACTTCAAGATCGTTCCACCATTGTTCCTGTACCCAAGAAAATAACAAAATGATTATCGCCCCGTAGCACTCACTTCTGTCATCATGAGGTGCTTTGAGAGGCTAGATAAAAATAAAAAAAAATAGGGGATCATATCACCTCCACTTTACCTGAAACCCTAGACCCACTTCAATTTGCTTTTTAACCTCTAGGCAAGTCAGTTAAGAACACATTCTTATTTTCACTGACCTAGGGGGTTAACTGCCTGTAAAGAGGCAGAACGACAGATTAGTACCTTGGGGATTTGAACTTGCAACCTGTCGGTTACTAGTCCACTGCTCTAACCACTAGGCTACCCTTTCCACCCAAATAGATGCACAGATGATGCAATAACCATTGCCCTGTCCCACCTGGACAAAAGGAATAGCTACGTAGGAATAGTGTTCATTGAGTAGGTGTGTCCAAAAGTTGTATTTCTGTTACTTTTATATGTGTGTGTTTTGTTGTGAATTGTTAGATATTACTGCACTGTTGGAGCTAGGAACACAAGCATTTCACTACACCCACAATAACATCTGCTAAAGATGTGTATGTGACCAATAAAATCGGATTTGATTTGATTTGATTTGACACACACACACACACACACACAGAGAGAGAGAGAGTCACACACACACACACACACACACACATACACACACACACACACACACACACACACACACACACACACACACACACACACACACACACACACACACAGAGAGACACACACACAGAGAGACACACACACACACGCACGCACACACACACGCACACACACACACACACACACACACACACACACACACACACACACACACACACACACACACACACACACACACACACACACACACATACACACACACACACAGATAGAGACACACACACACACACACACACACAGACACAGACACAGACTCAGACATACACATGGAGGAGAAGAGAAGAGAGAAGTGACACGTCGTGTGACTGTGAAGTGTTCCTGGCCCCTCTGAAATGGATCCCTATTTCCTATATAGTGCACTACTTTTGACTAGGGCCGCATGGGGCTAGTGGTCATAAGTAGTGGACTATAGAGGGAATAGGGGGCCATTTAGGACACAACAGAGAATAAACTCGGCAGGCCATGCCATGCGTGTCAAACTGATCTTAATGCAATATTAGCTGGACTGAGAGAATGCTCTCCAATATTAGCTGGACTGAGAGAATGCTCACCAATATTAGCTGGACTGAGAGAATGCTCTCCAATATTAGCTGGACTGAGAGAGTGCTCTCCATAATTAGCTGGACTGAGAGAGTGCTCTCCAATATTAGCTGGACTGAGAGAATGCTCTCCAATATTAGCTGGACTGAGAGAGTGCTCTCCAATATTAGCTGGACTGAGAGAGTGCTCTCCAATATTAGCTGGACTGAGAGAGTGCTCTCCAATATTAGCTGGACTGAGAGAGTGCTCTCCAATATTAGCTGGACTGAGAGAGTGCTCTCCAATATTAGCTGGACTGAGAGAATGCTCTCCAATATTAGCTGGACTGAGAGAGTGCTCTCCAATATTAGCTGGACTGAGAGAGTGCTCTCCAATATTAGCTGGACTGAGAGAATGCTCTCCAATGTTAGCTGGACTGAGAGAATGCTCTCCAATATTAGCTGGACTGAGAGAATGCTCTCCAATGTTAGCTGGACTGAGAGAGTGCTCTCCAATATTAGCTGGACTGAGAGAGTGCTCTCCAATATTAGCTGGACTGAGAGAATGCTCTCCAATATTAGCTGGACTGAGAGAGTGCTCTCCAATATTAGCTGGACTGAGAGAGTGCTCTCCAATATTAGCTGGACTGAGAGAATGCTCTCCAATGTTAGCTGGACTGAGAGAATGCTCTCCAATATTAGCTGGACTGAGAGAATGCTCTCCAATGTTAGCTGGACTGAGAGAATGCTCTCCAATATTAGCTGGACTGAGAGAATGCTCTCCAATATTAGCTGGACTGAGAGAGTGCTCTCCAATATTAGCTGGACTGAGAGAGTGCTCTCCAATATTAGCTGGACTGAGAGAATGCTCTCCAATGTTAGCTGGACTGAGAGAATGCTCTCCAATATTAGCTGGACTGAGAGAATGCTCTCCAATGTTAGCTGGACTGAGAGAATGCTCTCCAATATTAGCTGGACTGAGAGAGTGCTCTCCAATATTAGCTAGACTGAGAGAATGCTCTTCATAATTAGCTGGACTGAGAGAATGCTCTCCAATATTAGCCAAATGTGACTCAAGAGTTCACTTCAAATGAACTATGACTAAGCTATAGCAGTACTTTCAGGACCACGTCGGTACTGATAGGGCTCTGGTCATGAATATGGCACTATATGGCGGCAACGGATATAATTTGAGATTTGAAAATAGTTATTATTTGAGACAGAGTTGACCAAACCAGTTGCAGAGATTACAGTTTTTATTTCTGAGCCATGTTGCTCTACAATTAACACTGTAGCTACTAGCTATCAGGCTACCATTAACACTGTAGCCACTAGCTAGCTAGCTACCATTAACACTGTAGCTACTAGCTAGCTAGCTACCATTAACACTGTAGGTACTAGCTAGCTAGCTGCCATTAACACTGTAGCTAATAGCTAGCTAGCTACCATATACACTGTAGCTACTCACTACATACATACAGTAGCAATCCCTGGGAGTGAGACTGATATACCAAGATTCAGACAGATGCAACCAACCACCACTATGTTTACCAGTAGAATAACACACCGTCTCTACTTAAAATAGGCCGTGTAAGAGTCACACACCATCATGAACACTCTTCTCTCTCACTGTAACCACTCATTCACATCTTCTACAAGCAACACAATGTAACTGCCATTAGTTACTCCGTACACACCTAGGTTTCATCCCAAATGGCACCCTTTTTCCCTATATAGTGCAATGCTTTTAACCAGGGCTCATAGGTCTCTGTTTAAAAGTAGTGCACTGTATAGGGCAAAGGGTGGCATTTTAGAAGCAGACCCACAATATATACTACAACTAAATTAAATGTCTTCAGATAATTAAATTGGAACTCCTCCATACATTAAAAGCAAGCACAAGACCCCCAATGAGAAAAGGGAAATCGCGCACGCCCCCATTCTAGTGGAGAAAGGTTGAGAGCTTCAAGTTCCTTGGTGTCTACATCACCAACAAACGAACATGTTTCTAGCACACCAAGACAGTCGTTAAGAGGGCACAACAAAGCCTATTCCCCCTCAGGAGACATTTGTCATGGGGTCCTCAGATCCTCAAAAGGTTCTACAGCTGCACCATCGAGAGCATCCTAACTGGTTACATCACTGGCTGGTATGGAAACTGCTCGGGCCTCCGACAGCAAGGCACTACAGAGGGTAGTGCGTACGGCCCAGTACATTACTGGGGCCAAGCTTCCTGCCATCCAGGACCTCAACACCAGGCGGTGTCAAAGGAGGGCCCAAAAAATTGTCAAAGACTCCAACCACCCTAGTCAGACTGTTCTCTTTGCCACCGCATGGCAAGCGGTACCGGAGCGCCAAGTCGAGGTCCAATAGGCTTCTTTACAGCTTCAACTGCCAAGCCATAAGACTGCTGAACAGCTAATCAAATGGCCACCCAGACACCTCTTTTACGGTGCTACTCTCTGTTTATTATCTATGCATAGTCACTTTAACTCTACCTACATGTACATATTACCTCAATTACCTCGACTAACCGGTGCCCCCACACATTAACTCTGTACCGGTACCCCCTGTATATAGCCTCCACGTTGACTCTGTACCGTAACACCCTGTATATAGCCTCACTATTGTTATTTTAATGCTGCGCTGTAATTCTTACTTAAATGTTAGATTTTTTTGTCATTTATTTTTTAGTTAACTTATTTTATCTTAAAACATTTGGTTAAGGGTTTGTAATTAAGCATTTCAACATACTTGCTGTATTCTGCGTACATGACAAATACCATTTGATTTGATTTTGAAAGTACTAATTGTAAGATAGATATGGTTGTGATTAGAAGGTAGGTGTAAAAGGTAATTAGGATATCCATTAGCAACTACAGAAATTTGGCTTGTCACCTAAAACACTCACAATCTTTTACAGATGCACAATCGAGAGCATCCTGTCGGCCTGCATCACCGCCTGGTACGGCAACTGCTCCGCCCACAACCGTAAGGCTCTCCAGAGAGTGGTGCGGTCTGCACAGCGCATCACCGGGGGCAAACTACCTGCCCTCCAGGACACCTACACCACCCGATGTCACAGGAAGGCCATAAAGATCACCAAGGACAACAACCACCCGAGCCACAGCCTGTTATCATCCAGAAGGAGAGGTCAGTACAGGTGCATCAAAGCTGGGACCGAGAGACTGAAAAACAGCTTCTATCTCAAGGCCATCAGACTGTTAAACAGCCACCACTAACATTGAGTGGCTGCTGCCAACATACTGAATCAAATCACTAGCCACTTTAAACAATACCACTTTATATAATGTTCACATACCCTACATTACTCATCTCACATGTATATACTGTACTCTATACCATCTACTGCATCTAGCCTATGCCGTTCGGCCATCGCTCATTCATATATTTTTATGTACATATTCTTATTCATTCCTTTACACTTGTGTGTATAAGGTAGTTGTTGTGAAATTGTGAGGTTCGAGTACTTGTTAGATATTACTGCACGGTCGGAACTAGAAGCACAAAGCATTTCGCTACGCTCGCATTAACATCTGCTAACCATGTGTACGTGACAGATTTGATTTGATTTGATGTGTGCTTGAGAGAAGTAGCAGTACTGACAGAAGATAACATGAGTGTGTGATTATTGCATTGGCAGAGGGAAGGATTGGTCGAGCTGTACGTGAATCATCTATTCTCAATGGGCTCTGTCCCAAATGACCTGGTCAAGAGTAGTGAACCTCATAAGGAATAGGTTGCCATTTGGGGCTCAGACTAGCTGTCCGTGAATTATCTATTCTCAATGGGCTCTGTCCCAAATAACCTGGTCAAGAGTAGTGAACCTCATAAGGAATAGGTTGCCATTTGGGGCTCAGACTAGCTGTCTGTGAATTATCTAGGCATCATTATCCCCATTGCTGTGTTATTCCCTGGCACACTTGTTTCATTAGGCCCGTAATAAAAGTATATTTAGAGCCGTGTGTGATTTGTTAGAGGTAGTAAAAATAACAACACCCTCAAGGAAAGGAAATTCTCTTGACTTCCAAATTTAACAAACCCTTTCAACGTGGCCTTAGGATATCCATTAGCAATGACACAAACCAGATTATAATACTGTTATATTCTAGTTCCTTAAATTGATGCATCTTAAAGGAATCAATTACAGAAGGTTAATGCTTTTCTAGACTTCATGGCAGTGGGCATCGTCTACGGATGATCGATAAGAACATGATCCAGATGGATCCGAGAAGGAGGACTCGTAAAGAGAAGTCCAATAGTATCTCTCCTAGAACAGAGGCCTATATCAGATCTCCAGGAATAGAGACCAATAGCATCTCTCCTAGAACAGAGGCCTATATCAGATCTCCAGGAACAGAGACCAATAGTATCTCTCCTAGAACAGAGACCTATATCAGATCTCCAGGAACAGAGACCAATAGTATCTCTCCTAGAACAGAGACCTATATCAGATCTCCAGGAACAGAGACCAATAGTATCTCTCCTAGAACAGAGGCCCATATCAGATCTCCAGGAACAGAGACCTATAGTATCTCTACTAGAACAGAGACCTATTGCATCTCCCTCTAGAACACAGACCTATAGCATCTCCCCTAGAACATAGACTTATAGCTGCTCTCCTTATACAGAGACCTATAGCATCTCTCCTAGAACAGAGACCTATAGCTGCTCTTCTAGAACAGAGACCAATATCAGCTATCCTAGAACACAGACCTATAGCAGCAGGAATATACTAGGTGTCATACACAGTGGAGAGCTTACTGGTCACAACAGATAGTGCTGGTCCTGCCAGTCACCAAGCTCTGCCCACAAAGATCCATGACCTCACCAGACCTAGAATGACTGGACTAGTAATTATATTTCTACGGGTATTCCAGAACTCCATATAGAACTCCACATAGAACCATAGTGTCTACTCCCCGCCACAGGAGGCTGGTAAGCACCTGCATTGAGGAGGATGGGCTCATGGTAATGTCTGGAGAGGAACGAATGGAATGTTATCAAACACATCAAATCAATTCGCATATTCAGCCCACTGAAAGACCAAATTAAAATTGCCATGGACCTTTGAATTACGTAACAATTTCTCCCTGCTATTGTGTTCTATTCCAGCTGTAGTATTCAGCTTTCTCTTTCTCTACAAGAGCTTTATAAATACATCTGACAACTGTAGAGGATGGGAGAACTACCCCCTTCATTAGAAGTTGAACCGTCAGCATGTGGGTAAAATGCAATGCCTGTGATTAAACGTTATAATTATATTCACGTACATGGACACTTCTTTTTGTAACAAAGTGTTAACAAAACCCCCCTGACTTCCTTCTGACCTGAATTATTAATGTAAGGTAAAAACAAGATGAAACTGTGTCCTGTGTTCCTCAGATTCACCCTATCAGATGCCTGGGTTAGGTTCATTCGGCTTACAATGGAATGAAACGTTTTGCTATGATGTGGCTGAATTATTTTCTTGTTCACAAATTATTTCATAAAAAATAAGATAGAACAGGAACTAGAGTCTTGCATTGCTCTGAAATATGATCAAATGCTTATGTCGTGTTCAGTTGTCACACAATGGAAAACCATGGAGTTCAACATGGAGGTGTGTCCTGAACTTAAAACTAAACCTATGCTTCTGTTGTTGTTTTGTTTTTCCATTGCAAAATGTTTTGCTGCGGTTTGCCCTAATGAACACGATCCATGACAACTGCTGGTCAAGAGCTGAATATCCACACTTCACTACATTCCCCCAGAGACAGAGAGAGACAGAGACAGAGAGAGAGAGAGACAGAGAGACAGAGAGAGAGAGAGAGAGTGAGAGAGAGAGACAGAGAGACAGAGAGAGAGAGAGTGAGAGAAACAGGGAGAGACTGAGAGAGAGAGAAATAGAGAGAAAGAGGGAGACAGAGAGAGAGAGAGAGAGACACAGAGAGAGAGAGAGAGAGAGAGAGAGAGAGAGGGGGACAGAGAGAGAGGGAGACAGAGAGAGAGAGAGAGAGAGAGAAACAGGGAGAGACCGAGAGAGAGAGAGAAATAGAGAGAAAGAGGGAGACAGACACAGAGAGAGAGAGAGAGAGAGAGAGAGAGAGACACAGAGAGAAAGAGAAACAGAAACAGAGAGACAGAGAGAGAGAGAGACACAGAGAGACAGAGAGACAGAGAGACAAAGAGGGAGACAGAGAGAGAGAGACAGAGAGAGAGAGAGAGAGAGGGAGACAGAGAGAGAGAGAGAGAGAGAGAGAGAGAGAGAGAGAGAGAGAGAGAGAGAGAGAGAGAGAGAGAGAGAGAGAGAGAGAGAGAGAGAGAGAGAGAGAGAGAGAGAGAGAGAGAGAGAGAGAGAGAGAGAGAGAGAGAGAGAGAGAGAGAGAGAGGGGGACTGCTGGCCAGAGAGGAGCCATTTCTAATGTGTATATTCTCTGTTGACGTTGGTTATCGTACCAGGCAACTGCGTTACGGCCATAATTGTGTGGTTCTGTGTGTGCGTGCACATGTGTGTTCGTGTATGTTTGTGAGCCAAGTGTGTCTCTGAGTTCAGTTTGTCACCTTCATTAACGGTTTCCAGTCTGTAGAGGAAAGAAGAGGACAACGTTGAGGAAAACTCTATTCAATAACGCAGGTTTCAAAAGGAAATCTTTCAGAATGGCAGATGAGGAGGAACAGAGAGGTGATAAGTGGTTGAAATGTAAAAATATGGAATTGAAAGGAAGGAGGACGAGGAGGAGGAGGAGGAGGAGGAGGAGGGTAGGATTTATTTTCGTGTTGATGGACAGAAACTCTGAAACTCTGAATGATGTATATACTCTATATTCTGAAAGAGAGAGGGTTCCGACATGTGGCTCATAAGACACACACACACAATATTTTGCTCATAAAAGAGAAACAGGCCGTGGGTCGGGTATAGGTGTAGGTGTGCCCCAGTCTTGGGTCTTCTCCTTCCTGTCAAATTAGCCTCCTTTTGATGGCTGATCTGAGGTACAAAGCGCTGATTGGTAATCCTCTCATCTTCCCTGGCTCTGTGCTCACATCAAGAGACGGATTGATTAGCCCACAGGGCTGTGCTTTTCACAAGGCTAACTACGACACTACACACCGACTTCTTTCTCTCATGCACGCTCACACTGCTCTGTGAGACAGCAATATCCTTGGGAATGGGAATTGACAAGGAGAAAGGAGAGGAGAGGAGAGGAGGGGCGAGGAGAGGAGAGGAGAGGAGGGGAGGGGAGAGGAGAGGAGGGGAGAGGAGAGGAGAGGAGAGGAGAGGAGGGGAGAGGAGAGGAGGGGAGGGGAGAGGAGAGGAGGGGAGAGGAGAGGAGAGGAGAGGAGGGGAGAGGAGAGGAGAGGAGAGGAGAGGAGAGGAGAGGAGAGGAGAGGAGAGGAGAGGAGAGGAGAGGAGAGGAGAGGAGAGGAGAGGAGAGGAGAGGAGAGGAGAGGAGAGGAGAGAAGGGGAGAGGAGAGGGGGGGAATTGACCTCAAGGAATCTTTCAGAAGAAAATTCAAAAGCACATCCATACAAAAGTTATGACAAGACGACAACTATAATAATGTTCTCATTTGTGTGTGTGTGTGTGTGTGTGTGTGTGTGTGTGTGTGTGTGTGTGTGTGTGTGCACCTATGCTCTTTGATCTGTAAGACTACTGTGATATATTCTTTAAGTGAAGTGTGTTGACATCAACACAGAAATCTGAAAAATAGCTAATTAATTTAGATTAAAATAACAGTAACGAGGCTACAGTTGAAGTTGGAAGTTTACATACACCTTAGCCAAATACATTTACACTCCATTTTTCCCAATTCCTGACATTTAATCGTAGTAAGTAGAAATTCACTCAATTTGTATTTGGTAGCATTGACTTTAAACTGTTTAACATGGGTCAAACGTTTCGGATAGCCTTGCACAAGCTTCCCACAATAAGTTGGATGAATTTTGGCCCATTCCTTCTGACAGAGCTGGTGTAAATGAGTCAGTTTTGTAGGCCTCCTTGCTCGCAAACGCTGTTTCAGTTCTGCCCACAAATGTACTATGCGCTTGAGGTCAGGGTTTTGTGATGGCCACTCCAATCCATTGACTGTGTTGTCCTTAAGCCATTTTGCCATAACTTTGGAAGTATGCTTGAGGTAATTGTCCATTTGGAAGACCCATTTGCCACCAAGCTTTAACTTCCTGACTGATGTCTTAAGAAGTTGCTTCATTATATCCAGATATTTTCCTTTCCTCATGATGCCATCTATTTTGTGAAGTGCACCAGTCCCTCCTGCAGCAAAGCACCACCGCAACATAATTCTGCCTCCCCCATGCTTCACGGTTGGGATGGTGTTCTTCGGCTTGCAAGCCTCCCCTCTTTCCTCCAAACATAACGATGGTCATTATGGCCAAACAGTTCTATTTTTGTTTCATCAGACCAGAGGACATTTCTCCAAAAAGTACGATCTTTGTCCCCATGTGCAGTTGCAAACCATAGTCTGGCTTTTTTTATGGCGGTTTTGGAGCAGTGGCTTCCTCCTTGCTCAGCGGCCTTTCAGGTTATGTCGATAAAGGACTCGTTTTTACTAAGGATATAGATATTTTTGTACCTGTTTCCTCCAACATCTTCACAAGGTCCTTTGCAGTTGTTCTGGGATTGATTTGCACTTTTTGCACCAAAGTACGTTCATCTCTAGGAGACAGAACGCGTCTCCTTCCTGAGCGGTATGATGGCTGCGTGGTCCCATGGTGTTTATACTTGCGTACTATTGTTCGTACAGATGAACGTGGTACCTTCAGGCATATGGAAATTGCTCCCAAGGATGAACCAGACTTGTGGTGGTCTTTCTAAGGTCTTGGCCTGATATCTTTTGATTTTCCCATGATGTCAAGCAAAGAGGCACTGAGTTTGAAGGAAGACCTTGAAATACATCCACAGGTACACCTCCAATTGACTCAAATTATGTAAATTAGCTGATCGGAAGCTTCTAAAGTCATGACATCATTTTCTGGAATTTTCCAGGCTGTTTAAAGGCACAGCTACCTTGGTGTATGTAAACGTCTGACCCACTGGAATTGTGATACAGTGAATTATAAGTGAAATAATCTGTGTGTAATCAATTGTTGGAAAAAGGACTAGTGTCATGCTCGAAGTACATGTCCTAACTGACTTGCCAAAACTATAGTTTGTTAACCTGTTCAGTGTAGGGGGCAGTATGGTGATGTTTGGATGGAGAACAAACCAAAATTAAACTGCCTGTTTCTCAGGCCCAGAAGCTAGAATATGTATATAATTGTCAGATTAGGAAAACACTCTAAACTTTCCAAAACAAAATATTGTTTTTCCTGAAAGCTCTCTGTTCCATTGCTTGCCTTCGCTCCATTTAAAGGGATATAAACCAGATTCCTTTTCCTATGGCTTCCCCATGGCGTGAACAGTCTTTAGACATAGTTTTAGGCTAATATTTTGAAAAATGATCGAGAAAGATCATATCGCGTCAGTGGATGGCTGGGTGCCAGCAGCGTTTTGTATGAGCAACAGCTTGGAGCAGACATTTTCTCTCTCTCTCCTATTGAAGAAGCTACAGTCCGGTTGAAATATTATCGATTATATATTGTAAAAACAACCTGAGGATTGATTATTTGACATGTTTCTACGAACTTTACGGATACTATTTAGAATTTTCGTCTGTGATGTCGTGACCGCTCGAGCCTGTGGATTTCTGAACATAACGCACCAACCAGATGGAGGTATTTTGGATATAAAAATAATCTTTATGGAACAAAAGCAACATTTATTGTGTAACTGGGAGTCTCGTGAGTGCAAACATCCGAAGATCATCAAAGGTAAGCGATTCATTTGTGATTTCATGAAAATTAAATATTATTAGTAATTTAACTTGAATTTGGTTCTCTGCAATTCAGCGGATGTTGACGAAAATGGTCCCGCTAACATGATGGGTGCGTCAAGAAGTTAACAAGAAATTAGTGGAGTTCATTCAATGTATTTTCTACATTGAAGAATAATAGTGAAAACATCAAAACTATGAAACAACACAAATTGAATCATGTAGTGACCAAAAAAGTGTTAAACAAATCAAAATATATTTTATATTTGAGATGTGTCAAAGTAACCACCCTTTGCCTTAGCTTTGCACACTCTTGGCATTCTCTCAACCAGCTTCATGAGGTAGTCACCTGGAATGCATTTCAAATAGCAAGTGTGCCTTGTTAAAATATAATTTGTGGAATTTCTTTCCTTCTTAATGCATTTGAGCCAGTCAGTTTTGTTGTGACAAGGTCGGGGTGGTATACAGAAGACAGCCCTATTTGGTAAAAGACCAAGTCCATATTATACCAAGAACAGCTCAAATAAGCAAAGAGAAATGACAGTCCCTCATTACTTTAAGAGATGAAGGTCAACCAATCCTGAAAATGTCAAGAACTTTGAAAGTTTCTTCAAGTGCAGTCCTCAAAAACGATCAAGCGCTTTGATGAATCTGGCTCTCATAAGGACCGCCACAGGTAAGGAAGACCCAGAGTTACTGTACCTCTGCTGCTACGGAGGATACGTTCATTAGAGTTACCAGCCTCAGAAATGTCAGCCCTAGTAAATGCTTCACAGAGTTCAAGTAACAGACACATCTCAACATCAACTGTTCAGAGACTGCATGAATCAGGCCTTCATGGTCGAATTGCTGCAAAGAAACCACTTCTATAGGACACCATTCAGAAGAAGAGACTTGCTTGGGCCAAGAAACACGAGCAATTGACATTAGACCGATGGAGATGTGTCCTTTGGTCTGATGAGTCCAAATTTGAGATTTTTGGTTCCAACTGCTGTGTCTTTGCGAGACACAGAGTAGGTGAACGGATGATCCCCACATGTGTGATTCCCACCGTGAAGCATGGAGGAGGAGGTGTGATGGTATGGTGGTGCTTTACTGGTGACACTGTCAGTGATTTGTTTAGAATTCAAGGCACACTTAACCAGCATGGCTACCACAGTATTCTGCAGCGATACGCCTTCCCATCTAGTTCGCATTTAGTGGGACTATCATTTGTTTTTCAACAGGACAATGACCAAAACACACCTCCAGGCTGTGTAAGGGCTATTTGACCAAGAAGAAGAGTGATGACCTGGCCTCCACAATCACCCAACCTCAACCCATTTGAGATGATGTGGGATGAGTTGGACTGCAGAGTGAAGGAAAAGCAACCAACAAGTGCTCAGCATATTTGGGAACTCCTTCAAGACTGTTGGAAGTGCATTGCAGGTGAAGCTGGCTGAGAGAATGCCAAGAATGTACAAAGCTGTCATCAGGGCAAAGGGTGGCAATTAGGAAGAAACTAAAATCCATTTTGATTTGTTTACTACGGTACATGATTCCTTATGTGTTATTTCATAGTTTTGATTTCTTCACTATGATAATCAGGGAGGTGTGTTCACATCACTAACACTGCCTTGACTTATTTATCCTTTGTTTGACCAGGCAAGTCAGTTTAGAAAAAAATATTATTTTCAATGACACCCTAGGAACAGTGGGTTAACTGCCTTGTTCAGGGGCAGAATGACAGATTTTTTACTTTGTCAGCTCGGGGATTTGGTCTTGCAACCTTTTGGTTACAAGTCCAACAGTCTAACCACTAGGCTGCTACCCCAGGTGGGGAACACATTCACTGAAATGACAGTAAGGTCTAGATTCAATTTGGACTGCACTTTATAGGATGATTGACATTTAAAGGTGATTTCTGATTGAGTGAACATATAAAACGTTTACTGTGAATCTGATTCATCCAAAAGAGGCTTTTCTGAAGATGAGACCATTGTTTATGGTTGGTTAACAACAAACAGAATGCACTGTACCAACCCTCTGGTGAATCTTTCACTTGTTTATGGTTGGTTAAAACTTCTTGAATCTACTTGAGACGCACATGTCCCAAGTAGGCACCTGGAAATGCAAATGCGCTACGCTAAATGCTAAATGTACTCGTTAAAACTCAAACCTTGATCAAAATTCACAAGCAGGGTATTAAATTAAAGCTACACTCGTTGTGAACCTAGCCAGCAAGTCAGATTTTTAAAATGCTTTTCGGCGAAAGCATCAGAAGCTATTATCTGATAGCATGCACCCCCCAAAATGCCAGCTCGACACGTAAACAACAGATTTTGCGATAGACGGCGCTACCCAAAACGCAGAAATAAAATATAAAACATTCATTACCTTAGACGAGCTTCTTTCTTGGCACTCCTATATGCCCCATAAACATCACTATTGGGTCTTTTTTTCGTTTAAATCGGTCCATATATACCCAAAATAGCTTTGTATTGAAGTAGTGTCATTCAGAAAAATTCATCGTTTTTAAACGCTGCGTAATTTTTTAAAATTAAAAAAGTCGACGATAAACTTTCACAAAACACTTCGAAATCCTTTTGTAATCCAACTTTAGGTATTAGTAAACGTTTATAATCTATCAAAACGATTACAGGGCGATGTCTCTTCAATAGGTCCTCACTTCAAAAACAATGCAATCTGATCTCTCCTTGAACTGCATCCGGGTGAAGACTGGAAAACTTGGGGTCAGACAGATGGATTTTCCAACAATTAATTCGATTGAAAATTAGTACAATGGCGCCATCGTGCGGAATTTGTATGAAGTGCAGGCAAATTTCCATTAAATTCTGTTGTCCTTTAACAACTGGTGGAAGTGACTTATGGAAATTATTTTTTGCTTTCAGAGAGCAGTTTTTCTTGCGTTTTTCAATGAAACACACGCTCTGTTATAGTCACAGCCGTGATTTAACCAGTTTTATAAACTTCAGAGTGTTTTCTATCCACACATACTAATCATATGCATATACTATATTCCTGGCATGAGTAGCAGGACGCTGAAAAGTTGCGCGATTTTTAACAGAATTTTCAAAAAAGGGGGGGGTAGATCTAACAGGTTTTAACAACAAACAGAATGCACTGTACCAACCCTCTGGTGAATCTTTCACTTGTTTATGGTTGGTTAACAACAAACAGAATGCACTGTACCAACCCTCTGGTGAATCTTTCACTTGTTTATGGTTGGTTAACAACAAACAGAATGCACTGTACCAACCCTCTGGTGAATCTTTCACTTGTTTATGGTTGGTTAACAACAAACAGAATGCACTGTACCAACACCTGTCACGAACACAAGGGGAACCTTGTTGGATACATGTTTATTTCAAGAACAGATGTACAGCCATGCGACACTTGAAAGTAAACATGTTTGCATACCAAGCTGGTGTTGACACAACACAATAGTGTTTTTTTCACTCCCCAAGGCCTTCAAGGCCGAGAGGCTTATTTTGAAGGAGAGACCTGTTGACAGATATAACAAGGCATAACAGCAGCCTATCAGACCTTGGTTCAAATACTATTTGAAATATCTCAGTTACTTTCGCATATTTTGAAGTATGTATTCAGATATGTTTTAATTTGAAAAACAAGTAGTTACATTTTGGAGATACACTTGGAAAGTATTGGAAGTATTTGAAAATACTCAAATAAACTGACTCAAACACGATCCCATGAATTTTTGAATATACTTTCAAATTGTAGCCTATTTAAAGGACATTATTATAACATCATTAGAATTGTTTTCTTTTGATAATTATTTTCTTTTGCTTATTTAGCCGTTACTTAACTACACAAGTCAGTAAAGAAAAATTGCTATTTACAATGACAGTGCTTTAATTGCCTTTTTCAGGGATTTTTACCTTCACAGCTCTGGGATTCGATCCGGCAACCTTTTGGTTACTGGCCAAACACTCTAACCACCCGGACCCTCCCCTTTAGATTAGATTGTTTGCGGCCGGAGTCCGCACCTTTGTGGGGGGGGTGGTACTGTCACGCCCTGACCTTAGTATTCTTTATTTTCTTTATTATTTTGGTTAGGTCAGGGTGTGACATGGGTGATATTGTTTTATTCTAGGGTGTTTGAACTGTCTAGGGGTTTTTGTAGATTTATGGGGTTGTTTTCATCTAGGTGTTTATGTAAGTCTATGGTTGCCTAGATTGGTTCTCAATTAGAGGCAGGTGTTTATCGTTGTCTCTGATTGGGAACCACATTTAGGCAGCCATCTTCTTTGGGTATTTTGTGGGTTATTGTCGATGTTATGTTGCACGTTAGCGCATTGTTTTTATAGCGGTCATGGTCGTTTAAGTGTTCTTCGTGTTCTTCATTACATTTAAGTAGAATGTATTCTAACCACGCTGCGCTTTGGTCCGCTTCTTACGACGATCGTGACAGCCCCAATTGACTCACGAACACACTATTTGAAAATACTCTACATACACAGAAAATGTTCATTTAAATAACAAATAATTCAATAGAAATACATATTTGAACCCATGTCTGCAACACAACCTATAAAAAAAACAAGTCTTACACCATATTGTACAATATAGCTGTTGTCAACACAGTCAGAAACGGTGTGCTGTTTTGACAGTCTAATGATTGTATAGTACTGACATGACATGGTTAATATTGAAACCCGGATGTCTTAGCCGTATCTGAATCCTGGCTTAAGAAAACCACAAAAAAAACTGACATTTTCTTCCCTAACTATAACATTTTCCACCAAGATAGAACTGCCAAAGGGGGTGGTGTTGCAATCTACTGCAGAGATAGCTTGCAGAATTATGTCTTTACTTTCCAGGTCTGTACCAAAACAATTTGAGCTTCTACTTTTAAAAATGTACCTTTCCAGAAACAAGTCTCTCACTGTTGCCGCCTGCTATAGACCTCCCTCTGCCCCCAGCTGTGCCCTGGACACCATATGTGAATTGATTGCCCCCCATCTATCTTCTGAGCTCGTGCTGCTAGGTGACCTAAACTGGGACATGCTTAACACCTCGGCCATCCTACAATCTAAGCTTGATGCCCTCAATCTCACACAAATTATCAATGAACCTACAAGATATAACCCCAAGTCTGTAAACACGGGCACCCTCATAGATATCATCCTAACTAACTCACCCTCGAAATACACCTCTGCTGTTTTCAACCAAGTTCTCAGCGATCACTGCCTCATTGCATGCATCCGTAATGGGTCTGCGGTCAAAAGACCACCCCTCATCCCTGTCAAATGCTCCCTAAAACACTTCAGCGAACAGGTCTTTCTATTCGACCTGGCCGGGGTATCCTGGAATGACATTGACCTCATCCCTGCTACAGACCTATATCTATCCTACCCTGCTTTTCTAAGGTCTTCGAAAGCCAAGTTAACAAACAGATTACCGACCATTTGGAATCTCACCATACATTCTCTACTATGCAATCTGGTTTCAGAGCTGGTCATGGGTGCACCACAGCCACGCTCAAGGTCCTAAACTATATCATAACTGCCATCGATAAGAGATATTACTGTGCAGCCGTCTTCATGGACCTGGCCAAGGCTTTCGACTCTGTCAATCACCACATTCTTATTGGCAGACTAAACAGCCTTGGTTTCTCTAAAGACTGCATCGCCTGGTTCACCAACTACTTCTCCGATAGAATTCAGTGTGTCAAATCGGGGGGCCTGTTGTTCGGGCCTCTGGCAGTCTCTGAATTTAATCTACAGGGTTAAATTCTCGGGCCGACTCTCTTCTCTGTATACATCAATGACGTCGCTCTTGCTGCTGGTGATTCTCTGATCCACCTCTACGCAGACGACACCATGCTGTATACCTCTGGCCCTTTTTTGGACACTGTGTTAACTAACCTCCAAACGTGCTTCAATGCCATACAACTCTCCTTCCGTGGCCTCCAACTGCTCTTAAATGAAAGTAAAACTAAATGCATGTTCTTCAACCGATCGCTGCCCGCACCTGCCCGCATCACTACTCTGGACGGTTCTGATTTAGAATACGTGGACAACTATAAATAACTAGGTGTCTGGTTAGGCTGTAAACTCTCCTTCCAGACTCACATTAAACATCTCCAATCCAAAATTAAATCTAGAATTGGCTTACTATTTGGCAACAAAGCATTCTTCACTCATGCTGCCAAACATACCCTCATAAAACTGACCATCCTACCGTTCCTCGACTTCGTCGATGTCATTTACCAAATAGCCTCCAACACTCTACTCAACAAATTGGATGCAGTCTATCACATTGCCATTTGTTTTGTCACCAAAAGCCCCATATACTACCAACCACTGCGACCTGTATGCTCTCGTTGGCTGGCCCTCGCTTCATACTCGTCAACAAACTCACTGGCGCCAGGTCATATACAAGTCTCTGCTAGGTAAAGCCCCACCTTATCTCGGCTCCAGGTCATATACAAGTCTCTGCTAGGTAAAGCCCCGCCTTATCTCAGCTCACTGGTCACCATAGCAGCACCCACCCGTTGCACGTGCTCCAGCAGGTATATCTCTCTGGTCACCCCCAAAGCCAATTCTTCTTTTGGCCACCTCTCCTTCCAGTTCTCTGCTGCCAATGACTGGAACGAACTGCAAAAATCTATGAAGCTGGAGACTCTTATCTCCCTCACTAGCGTTAAGCACCAGCTGTCAGAGCAGCTCTCAGATCACTGCACCTGTACATAGCTCATCTGTAAATAGCCCATCCAATCTACCTCATCCCCAGACTGTATTTATTCATTTATCTTGCTCCTTTGCACCCCATTATCTCAACTTGCACATTCCTCTTCTGCACATCCTACCATTCCAGTGTTTCATTGCAATATTGTAATCACTTTGCCACCATGCCCTATTTATTGCCTTACCTCTCTTATCCTACCTCATTTGCATATGCAGTATATAGATTTTTATACTGTATTATTAATTGTATTTGTTTGTTTATTCCATGTGTAACTCTGTGTTGTTGAATATGTCGAAATGCTTTGCTTTATCTTGGCCAGGTCACAGTTGTAAATGAGAACTTATTCTCAACTAGCCTACCTGGTTAAATAAAGGTGTTCTCAACTAGCCTACCTGGTTAAATAACGGTGTTCTCAACTAGCCTACCTGATTAAATAAAGCTGAAATAAATAAAATAATAACAAAACAAATATTTAAAGAGTGTCTTTAGATAATAAAGTAATCATATAGTGGCACTATCCCGATCACAAGACTTTATACCGTGCAATCTTCTGTTCATATTATTCACGTCATGTGATAGCAGATGACCATAGCTAACACAGTTTCTGAGTTCCCCCTCTCTGTTCCCCGCTGCAGGGATCTCCTTTTCACACGTTCCCATCCTGATATCCCCCTGTTCCCTCCCTCCTAAAGCAGTGTTATCCCTCCTGATATCCTGTTCCCTCCCTCCTAAAGCAGTGTTATCCCTCCTGATATCCTGTTCCCTCCCTCCTAAAGCAGTGTTTTCCCTCCTGATATCCCCTGTTCCCTCCCTCCTAAAGCAGTGTTTTC
Organism: Oncorhynchus mykiss; assembly: GCF_057628025.1. NCBI lineage: Eukaryota > Metazoa > Chordata > Actinopteri > Salmoniformes > Salmonidae > Oncorhynchus > Oncorhynchus mykiss. The sequence goes on along the minus strand of NC_143038.1, from coordinate 73,874,141 downwards.
CCTCCTGATATCCCCCTGTTCCCTCCCTCCTAAAGCAGTGTTATCCCTCCTGATATCCCCCTGTTCCCTCCCTCCTAAAGCAGTGTTATCCCTCCTGATATCTCCTGTTCCCTCCCTCCTAAAGCAGTGTTTTCCCTCCTGATATCCTGTTCCCTCCCTCCTAAAGCAGTGTTATCCCTCCTGATATCCTGTTCCCTCCCTCCTAAAGCAGTGTTATCCCTCCTGATATCCTGATCCCTCCCTCCTAAAGCAGTGTTATCCCTCCTGTTATCCTGTTCCCTCCCTCCTAAAGCAGTGTTTTCCCTCCTGATATCCCCCTGTTCCCTCCCTCCTAAAGCAGTGTTATCCCTCCTGATATCCTTATCCCTCCCTCCTAAAGCAGTGTTATCCCTCCTGATATCCTGTTCCCTCGCTCCTAAAGCAGTGTTATCCCTCCTGATATCCCCCTGTTCCCTCCCTCCTAAAGCAGTGTTATCCCTCCTGATATCCTGTTCCCTCCCTCCTAAAGCAGTGTTTTCCCTCCTGATATCCTGTTTTCTCCCTGGTCTTTCCGTCCACTGTCTCAGTAATTCAGTCACCTCCATGTATTCTTATACCTCATTTCCAGTGGTCGTAACCTGATCCACAGACAGCTGCTAGCAAGGAGCAGAGCAACCAGCAGACACCCAGCCTGTCCAAATATGTCTAAAAGCACGAGCTGATTAAAATTAGCTCTTGCCCCTCCACGAGCAGGAAAGGAGGGGGAGAGGAGAATGGGGGGAGAGGAGAGGAAGGGCAGAGGAGGAGGAGGAGGAGGAGGAGGAGGGTGGTGGTGGAGGAGGAGGGGGAGTGGTGGAGGAGAGGAAGGGCAGAGGAGGAGGAGGAGGACACTGCAGTCAGTGGCCTGTGAACAACAAACAGCAGACCTGGATTCAAATAGTATTTGTTTTCTTTCAAATACTTTTGCTGAGCTTAATTTCTCTTGACTGGCAGAACTGGCAGACCGTTTTAACAACCCAGGTAGACTAAGTCAAATGCTGAAAGTATATGAAAGAAAACAGATACGATGTGACCCCAGGCAGGTTTCAGGACAGACAGCTGGCTACCAGGCTGGTAGAGAGACAGAGAGACAACAGTGTGGATCTCTGTCTCCTCCTCCTATCTAGACCACACACAGAGAACCAGGGTGAGGTAATTACAGGAAACTGGACTCTAGGCCCCTGTTGGCACCTGTTGTTCCCTTTCCACTTCCACTCACTCTGCTAATCTCACTACAGGGCCTGTTTGTCTGTCGATCAGGTGACCAGACCTGGGTTTAAATTGTATTTGTAGACAGTAGACATCAAGTCACTTAGAACAGCAGGCATCACATCACTTAGAACAGCAGGCATCACATCACTTAGAACAGCAGGCATCATGTCACTTAGAACAGTAGGCATCAAGTCACTTAGAACAGCAGGCATCAAGTCACTTAGAACAGCAGGCATCATGTCACTTAGAACAGCAGGCATCATGTCACTTAAAACAGTAGGCATCATATCACTTAGAACAGTAGACATCAAGTCACTTAGAACAGCAGGCATCAAGTCACTTAGAACAGCAGGCATCAAGTCACTTAAAACAGTAGGCATCATATCACTTAGAACAGCAGGCATCACATCACTTAGAACAGCAGGCATCACATCACTTAGAACAGCAGGCATCATGTCACTTAGAACAGCAGGCATCAAGTCACTTAAAACAGTAGGCATCATATCACTTAGAACAGTAGACATCAAGTCACTTAGAACAGCAGGCATCAAGTCACTTAGAACAGCAGGCATCAAGTCACTTAGAACAGCAGGCATCAAGTCACTTAGAACAGCAGGCATCACATCACTTAGAACAGCAGGCATCATGTCACTTAGAACAGCAGGCATCAAGTCACTTAAAACAGTAGGCATCATATCACTTAGAACAGTAGACATCAAGTCACTTAGAACAGCAGGCATCAAGTCACTTAGAACAGCAGGCATCAAGTCACTTAAAACAGTAGGCATCATATCACTTAGAACAGCAGGCATCAAGTCACTTAAAACAGTAGGCATCATATCACTTAGAACAGTAGGCATCAAGTCACTTAGAACAGCAGGCATCAAGTCACTTAGAACAGCAGGCATCACATCACTTAGAACAGCAGGCATCAAGTCACTTAAAACAGTAGGCATCATATCACTTAGAACAGTAGACATCAAGTCACTTAGAACAGCAGGCATCAAGTCACTTAGAACAGCAGGCATCAAGTCACTTAAAACAGTAGGCATCATATCACTTAGAACAGCAGGCATCAAGTCACTTAGAACAGCAGGCATCACATCACTTAGAACAGCAGGCATCAAGTCACTTAAAACAGTAGGCATCATATCACTTAGAACAGTAGACATCAAGTCACTTAGAACAGCAGGCATCAAGTCACTTAGAACAGCAGGCATCACATCACTTAGAACAGCAGGCATCAAGTCACTTAAAACAGTAGGCATCATATCACTTAGAACAGTAGACATCAAGTCACTTAGAACAGCAGGCATCAAGTCACTTAGAACAGCAGGCATCATGTCACTTAGAACAGTTTGCATCAAGTCACTTAGAACAGTTTGCATCAAGTCACTTAGAACAGCAGGCATCACTTGCCGATAATGCTGCATATGAAGTTTGAAAGGTCTATCATCTTCATCAAACACAAAGTTAACATTGGACCTAGATGCTTTCAATTGCCCAAATCATAGGCATTCCCGATATTGGCATATTTTTTTTAACAATGTGATATTGCTCTTCAATGGGATAACTTGAAATAACATAATGTAGGTAATTAAATAGTCAAAATTACACTAGGCCTGTCATGTGAACAAGTCTTAATGTGAAATCAGTGTCAAAGCAACAAGAGCTCCTGTTAAATGCAGGCCTAGATTATTTATAGATACTGTTAAATGTAGGCATAGATTATTTATAGATAATGTTACATGTAGGCCTAGATTATTTATAGATACTGTTACATGTAGGCCTAGATTATTTATAGATACCGTTCCATGTAGGTCTAGATTATTTATAGATACTGTTACATGTAGGTCTAGATTATTCATAGATTATAGATACCGTTCCATGTAGGTCTCGATTATGTATAGATACTGTTACATGTAGGCCTAGATTATTTATAGATACTGTTACATGTAGGCCTAGATTATTTATAGATACTGTTAAATGTAGGCCTAGATTATTTATAGATAATGTTACATGTAGGCCTAGATTATTTATAGATACTGTTACATGTAGGCCTAGATTATTTATAGATACCGTTCCATGTAGGTCTAGATTATTCATAGATTATAGATACCGTTCCATGTAGGTCTCGATTATGTATAGATACTGTTACATGTAGGTCTAGATTATTTATAGATACCGTTACATGTAGGTCTAGATTATGTATAGATACTGTTACATGTAGGTCTAGATTATTTATAGATTATAGATACCGTTCCATGTAGGTCTTGATTATTTATAGATACTGTTACATGTAGGCCTAGATTATTTATAGATCGTGTTACATGTAGGTCTAGATTATTCATAGATACTGTTACATGTAGACCTAGATTATTCATAGATACCGTTACATGTAGGTCTAGATTATGTATAGATACTGTTACATGTAGGTCTAGATTATTTATAGATACTGTTACATGTAGACCTAGATTATTTATAGATCGTGTTACATGTAGGTCTAGATTATTCATAGATACCGTTACATGTAGGTCTAGATTATGTATAGATACTGTTACATGTAGGTCTAGATTATTCATAGATACTGTTACATGTAGACCTAGATTATTTATAGATACTGTTACATGTAGGCCGAGATTATTTATAGATACTGTTACATGTAGGCCTAGATTATTTATAGATCGTGTTACATGTAGGTCTAGATTATTCATAGATACTGTTACATGTAGACCTAGATTATTCATAGATACTGTTACATGTAGACCTAGATTATTCATAGATACTGTTACATGTAGGCCTAGATTATTTATAGATACTGTTACATGTAGGCCTAGATTATTCATAGATACTGTTACATGTAGGCCTAGATTATTTATAGATACTGTTACATGTAGGTCTTGATTATTGATAGATACTGTTACATGTAGGCCTAGATTATTCATAGATACTGTGACATTTAGGTCTAGATTATTCATAGATACTGTTACATGTAGGTCTAGATTATTGATAGATACTGTTACATGTAGTCCTAGATTATTCATAGATACTGTGACATTTAGGTCTAGATTATTCATAGATACTGTTACATGTAGGTCTAGATTATTCATAGATACTGTTACATGTAGGCCTAGATTATTCATAGATACTGTTACATGTAGGCCTAGATTATTCATAGATACTGTTACATGTAGGTCTAGATTATTCATAGATACTGTTACATGTAGGTCTAGATTATGTATAGATACTGTTACATGTAGGTCTAGATTATGTATAGATACTGTTACATGTAGGTCTAGATTATGTATAGATACTGTTACATGTAGGTCTAGATTATGTATAGATACTGTTACATGTAGGTCTAGATTATTCATAGATACTGTTACATGTAGGTCTAGATTATTCATAGATACTGTTACATGTAGGCCTAGATTATTCATAGATACTGTTACATGTAGGCCTAGATTATTCATAGATACTGTTACATGTAGGCCTAGATTATTCATAGATACTGTTACATGTAGGCCTAGATTATGTATAGATACTGTTACATGTAGGCCTAGATTATTCATAGATACTGTTACATGTAGGCCTAGATTATTTATAGATACTGTTACATGTAGGCCTAGATTATTCATAGATACTGTTACATGTAGGCCTAGATTATTTATAGATACTGTTACATGTAGGTCTAGATTATGTATAGATACTGTTACATGTAGGTCTAGATTATTTATAGAGACTGTTACATGTAGGTCTAGATTATTCATAGAGACTGTTACATGTAGGTCTAGATTATTCATAGAGACTGTTACATGTAGGTCTAGATTATTCATAGATACCGTTACATGTAGGTCTAGATTATTTATAGATACTGTTACATGTAGGTCTAGATTATTCATAGATACCGTTACATGTAGGTCTAGATTATTCATAGAGACTGTTACATGTAGGTCTAGATTATTCATAGATACCGTTACATGTAGGTCTAGATTATTTATAGATACTGTTACATGTAGGTCTAGATTATTCATAGATACTGTTACATGTAGGTCTAGATTATATATAGATACCGTTCCATGTAGGTCTAGATTATGTATAGATACTGTTACATGTAGGTCTAGATTTTTCATAGATACTGTTACATGTAGGTCTAGATTATTTATAGATTATAGATACCGTCCCATGTAAATCTAGATTATTTATAGATACTGTTACATGTAGGCCTAGATTATTCATAGATACTGTTACATGTAGGTCTAGATTATTCATAGATACTGTTACATGTAGGTCTAGATTATTTATAGATACTGTTACATGTAGGCCTAGATTATTCATAGATACTGTTACATGTAGGCCTAGATTATTCATAGATACTGTTACATGTAGGTCTAGATTATTCATAGATACTGTTACATGTAGGTCTAGATTATATATAGATACCGTTCCATGTAGGTCTAGATTATTCATAGATACTGTTACATGTAGGCCTAGATTATTCATAGATACTGTTACATGTAGGTCTAGATTATTCATAGATACTGTTACATGTAGGTCTAGATTATATATAGATACCGTTCCATGTAGGTCTAGATTATTCATAGATACTGTTACATGTAGGTCTAGATTATTCATAGATACTGTTACATGTAGGTCTAGATTATATATAGATACTGTTACATGTAGGTCTAGATTATTCATAGATACTGTTACATGTAGGTCTAGATTATATATAGATACCGTTCCATGTAGGTCTAGATTATTCATAGATACTGTTACATGTAGGCCTAGATTATTCATAGATACTGTGACATTTAGGTCTAGATTATTCATAGATACTGTTACATGTAGGTCTAGATTATTCATAGATACTGTTACATGTAGGTCTAGATTATTCATAGATACCGTTCCATGTAGGTCTAGATTATATATAGATACCGTTCCATGTAGGTCTAGATTATTCATAGATACTGTTACATGTAGGTCTAGATTATTCATAGATACCGTTCCATGTAGGTCTAGATTATATATAGATACCGTTCCATGTAGGTCTAGATTATTCATAGATACTGTTACATGTAGGTCTAGATTATTCATAGATACCGTTCCATGTAGGTCTAGATTATATATAGATACCGTTCCATGTAGGTCTAGATTATTCATAGATACCGTTCCATGTAGGTCTAGATTATATATAGATACCGTTCCATGTAGGTCTAGATTATATATAGATACCGTTCCATGTAGGTCTAGATTATATATAGATACCGTTCCATGTAGGTCTAGATTATATATAGATACCGTTCCATGTAGGTCTAGATTATATATAGATACCGTTCCATGTAGGTCTAGATTATTCATAGATACTGTTACATGTAGGTCTAGATTATTCATAGATACCGTTCCATGTAGGTCTAGATTATATATAGATACCGTTCCATGTAGGTCTAGATTATTCATAGATACTGTTACATGTAGGTCTAGATTATTCATAGATACCGTTCCATGTAGGTCTAGATTATATATAGATACCGTTCCATGTAGGTCTAGATTATTCATAGATACTGTTACATGTAGGTCTAGATTATTCATAGATACCGTTCCATGTAGGTCTAGATTATATATAGATACCGTTCCATGTAGGTCTAGATTATTCATAGATACCGTTCCATGTAGGTCTAGATTATATATAGATACCGTCCATGTAGGTCTAGATTATATATAGATACCGTTCCATGTAGGTCTAGATTATATATAGATACCGTTCCATGTAGGTCTAGATTATATATAGATACCGTTCCATGTAGGTCTAGATTATTCATAGATACTGTTCCATGTAGGTCTAGATTATATATAGATACCGTTCCATGTAGGTCTAGATTATTCATAGATACTGTTACATGTAGGTCTAGATTATTCATAGATACTGTTACATGTAGGTCTAGATTATATATAGATACCGTTCCATGTAGGTCTAGATTATTCATAGATACCGTTCCATGTAGGTCTAGATTATATATAGATACCGTTCCATGTAGGTCTAGATTATTCATAGATACTGTTCCATGTAGGTCTAGATTATATATAGATACCGTTCCATGTAGGTCTAGATTATTCATAGATACTGTTACATGTAGGTCTAGATTATTCATAGATACCGTTCCATGTAGGTCTAGATTATATATAGATACCGTTCCATGTAGGTCTAGATTATATATAGATACCGTTCCATGTAGGTCTAGATTATATATAGATACCGTTCCATGTAGGTCTAGATTATTCATAGATACCGTTACATGTAGGTCTAGATTATATATAGATACCGTTCCATGTAGGTCTAGATTATATATAGATACCGTTCCATGTAGGTCTAGATTATTCATAGATACCGTTACATGTAGGTCTAGATTATATATAGATACCGTTCCATGTAGGTCTAGATTATATATAGATACCGTTCCATGTAGGTCTAGATTATATATAGATACCGTTCCATGTAGGTCTAGATTATTCATAGATACTGTTACATGTAGGCCTAGATTATTCATAGATACTGTGACATTTAGGTCTAGATTATTCATAGATACTGTTACATGTAGGTCTAGATTATTCATAGATACTGTTACATGTAGGTCTAGATTATTCATAGATACCGTTCCATGTAGGTCTAGATTATATATAGATACCGTTCCATGTAGGTCTAGATTATTCATAGATACTGTTACATGTAGGTCTAGATTATTCATAGATACCGTTCCATGTAGGTCTAGATTATATATAGATACCGTTCCATGTAGGTCTAGATTATTCATAGATACTGTTACATGTAGGTCTAGATTATTCATAGATACCGTTCCATGTAGGTCTAGATTATATATAGATACCGTTCCATGTAGGTCTAGATTATATATAGATACCGTTCCATGTAGGTCTAGATTATATATAGATACCGTTCCATGTAGGTCTAGATTATATATAGATACCGTTCCATGTAGGTCTAGATTATATATAGATACCGTTCCATGTAGGTCTAGATTATATATAGATACCGTTCCATGTAGGTCTAGATTATATATAGATACCGTTCCATGTAGGTCTAGATTATTCATAGATACTGTTCCATGTAGGTCTAGATTATATATAGATACCGTTCCATGTAGGTCTAGATTATTCATAGATACTGTTACATGTAGGTCTAGATTATTCATAGATACTGTTACATGTAGGTCTAGATTATATATAGATACCGTTCCATGTAGGTCTAGATTATTCATAGATACCGTTCCATGTAGGTCTAGATTATATATAGATACCGTTCCATGTAGGTCTAGATTATATATAGATACCGTTCCATGTAGGTCTAGATTATTCATAGATACCGTTACATGTAGGTCTAGATTATATATAGATACCGTTCCATGTAGGTCTAGATTATTCATAGATACTGTTACATGTAGGTCTAGATTATTCATAGATACTGTTACATGTAGGTCTAGATTATATATAGATACCGTTCCATGTAGGTCTAGATTATTCATAGATACTGTTACATGTAGGCCTAGATTATTCATAGATACTGTTACATGTAGGTCTAGATTATATATAGATACCGTTCCATGTAGGTCTAGATTATTCATAGATACCGTTACATGTAGGTCTAGATTATTCATAGATACTGTTCCATGTAGGTCTAGATTATATATAGATACCGTTCCATGTAGGTCTAGATTATATATAGATACCGTTCCATGTAGGTCTAGATTATTCATAGATACTGTTCCATGTAGGCCTAGATTATTCATAGATACTGTTACATGTAGGCCTAGATTATTCATAGATACTGTTACATGTAGACCTAGATTATTCATAGATACTGTGACATTTAGGCCTAGATTATTCATAGATACTGTTACATGTAGGCCTAGATTATTCATAGATACTGTTACATGTAGGTCTAGATTATTCATAGATACTGTTACATGTAGACCTAGATTATTCATAGATACTGTTACATGTAGGCCTAGATTATTCATAGATACTGTTACATGTAGGCCTAGATTATTCATAGATACTGTTACATGTAGACCTAGATTATTCATAGATACTGTGACATTTAGGCCTAGATTATTCATAGATACTGTGACATTTAGGCCTAGATTATTCATAGATACTGTTACATGTAGGTCTAGATTATTCATAGATACTGTTACATGTAGGTCTAGATTATTCATAGATACTGTTACATGTAGACCTAGATTATTCATAGATACTGTTACATGTAGGTCTAGATTATTTATAGATACTGTTACATGTAAATCTAGATTATTTATAGATACTGTTACATGTAGGTCTAGATTATTCATAGATACCGTTCCATGTAGGTCTAGATTATATATAGATACCGTTCCATGTAGGTCTAGATTATTCATAGATACTGTTACATGTAGGCCTAGATTATTCATAGATACTGTTACATGTAGACCTAGATTATTCATAGATACCGTTCCATGTAGGTCTAGATTATGTATAGATACTGTTACATGTAGGTCTAGATTATTCATAGATACTGTGACATTTAGGCCTAGATTATTCATAGATACTGTGACATTTAGGCCTAGATTATTCATAGATACTGTTACATGTAGGTCTAGATTATTCATAGATACCGTTCCATGTAGGTCTAGATTATTCATAGATACTGTTACATGTAGGTCTAGATTATTCATAGATACTGTTACATGTAGGTCTAGATTATTTATAGATACTGTTACATGTAAATCTAGATTATTTATAGATACTGTTACATGTAGGTCTAGATTATTCATAGATACTGTTACATGTAAATCTAGATTATTTATAGATACTGTTACATGTAGGTCTAGATTATTCATAGATACCGTTCCATGTAGGTCTAGATTATATATAGATACCGTTCCATGTAGGTCTAGATTATATATAGATACCGTTCCATGTAGGTCTAGATTATTCATAGATACTGTTACATGTAGGTCTAGATTATTCATAGATACCGTTCCATGTAGGTCTAGATTATATATAGATACCGTTCCATGTAGGTCTAGATTATATATAGATACTGTTACATGTAGGTCTAGATTATATATAGATACCGTTCCATGTAGGTCTAGATTATTCATAGATTGATTTTATTGAAATATATTTTTAAAAATGAACTACTCCAAAAGCAATTACATGTTGCAGGAAATCACTGACTCACTTCATGTTTCTATTATCAATACAACTGCTGGTAACTCTTAGGTGGTCAGGACAGTTTATGAGGTCTGCTAAATATCTGTCCACTAGGTGCAGTGGCAGATTTAGCATATAACATGTGGGATGTTAAGCCAGCAAAGCCACTCCAGAACACAACACTAAACAATACATGAATTGCACTATAACGGTGACAAATTATATGGGTGAGACACATGGGCTACTAACTGTTCACTACACAACATACACTTAGTATTACTGTCTTAGCTACAGTAACACATCTCCGGTCCTTGGTGGGCAAACTTTGTCATCAAAAGTCTGGCCTTCTCTGGATTTATGTTGGGAACTCTGAAAAGGAAAAAAAACACACAGCCACTCCATTGAATAACAGGCTAGTGATTGCTTTGCAATGCCTGCAGTTAGCCACTGGATTCCTTACAAAACACGGACTGTAGAAATTTGCAATTTCCAACTTGTTGTGAAATCTATCTGTCCAGTGGATGACCACCACTACGTTTTAGCTATAGTTTCTCTTCATTATTTCTCTTCATATGACAAGGATTAATAATGATTTGCCAGTAGATTGTCGACTTGATTCATGATGATGACTGTTAGCTAAGACTTCGACAGTGTGATGTTGACATGTTCAGTCCAATCAAAGCTGATGTAGATAATAACGTGATTTAACGTCATTTTATCTTTGGCCAATGACATTGAGTCTTCTTGGAAGGGCATTTTGTAATATAACTTTAATTAAGGCAGGACCCAAAGGGCTGAAATTTGGATGTCTACCCTTACTAAGGACGTAACCTTGGCGATGACATGGTGTCCCCATGAGTGACAGAACACTTGACCAATCGCGGCGCAATGCTCCTATTTTCTGCTGGCTTGCCCCACCACCACAGAAAGCACTGAGCTAGGCTGAAACACATGCATTTGGAGCTGCATTACTCAAGAAAACAAAAAAAGAGACCATGTTTGTTTGTGGCTATATTAACTCAATGATATATATATATATATGGTTTTACATTGTTTGCAAGCTGACATGAGACAGGTAATAATGCCAAAATAACAGGCAAGCCACCCCCCCCCCCCCCCCCCCCCCCCCCAAAAAAAAAAATGTCTCTATTCTCAGCATTTGTGGACACATTTCTACTCTGAGATACTTTATCAACACAACCAGGTAGCAGGCCCTGGTCTACTGGTGACACAGAGCGATACAAGGCCATTGTATTCAAACAAAGGCTCTGTCCCACCACCCACTAGCAATAAGAGCGAGAGAGAGAGAGAGACAGACACACAGAGAGAGAGAAAGGTTAATTTTTATTGTTTATTTCACTTTTTTATATGATCACCTCCACTTGCTTTGACAATGTTAACATACGTTTCCCATGCTAATAAAGCCCCTTGAAATGAAGAGAGAGAGAGAGAGAGAGAGAGAGAGAGAGAGAGAGAGAGAGAGAGAGAGAGAGAGAGAGAGAGAGAGAGAGAGAGAGAGAGAGAGAGAGAGAGAGAGAGAGAGAGAGAGAGAGAGAGAGAGAGAGAGAGAGAGAGAGAGAGAGAGAGAGAGGAGAGAGAGAGAGAGAGAGAGAGAGAGAGAGAGAGAGGCTCTGCCCCACTAGCAACTAGAGAGAGAGAGTTCCCAAACCTTCTATAACAAAGCCATCACCTACAGAGAGATGAACCTGGAGAAAAGTCCCCTAAGCAAGCTGGTCCTGGGGCTCTGTTCACAAACAGACCTCACAGAGACCAGGACAACAACACAATTAGACCAACCAAATCATGAGATAGCAAAAAGATATTACTTGACACATTGAAAATAATTAACAAAAAAAACAGAGCAAACTAGAATGCTATTTGGCTCTAAACAGAGAGTACACAGTGGCAGAATACCTGACCACTGTGACTGACCCAAACACAATTGTAAATACAACCCATAGTTGTGTTTACTTATTTTCCCTTTTGTACTTTAACCATTTGCACATCGTCACCACACTGTATTTGTAATGTCTTATTCTTTTGGAACTTCTGTGAGTGTAATGTTTACTGTTCATTTTTATTGTTTATTTCACTTTTGTATATTATCTACCTCACTAGCTTTGGCAGCTTTAACATAACTTTCCCATGCCAATAAAGCCCCTTGAATTAAATTGAGTTGAATTGAGAGAAGGGGATTTCAAAGAACTATGCAGCTAGGCTAGAAATAAAAACTTTATTTTTTAAATGTTTACATTTTGTTTTACTTTAATGACCCAATTAAAGTAAAAACTCATCAAACAAACTCCACACAATCAAATTTCAGGGTACACAACAACCCAGTACAGAACACCCTCCAGCACCATTAATAGAATCCCACTCCAGGAGGTATGGGGGACTCAGGAGAACTGTACAAACAGCCCCCCTGAGCCCCCATACCTCCTGGTACATCTCCACACTGTTAATCATTTTAATGAAGCTCAAATTCAACCCTAAGGGTGTGCAGAGACCATCCTTTTACATTTCAGAGAGCCATACAGCTCTTTGAGACAGAGAAATCTTCTACATGGATTCTGTCAGGGGCCCCGACAGAAGACAAAAACAACAGTGTTCCCAAAATGGTCCCAGTTGTCTAACACAAATGTCATCTAGACACTGTTGCCCTAGCCTAGAGTTTACAACAAACTATACACTCCTCGGACTACACATCATCGCCACAGGTAACTCCCACAAAGTTGTGAAAGATCTGAGAGAAAAGTCAAGAAGGGCATTCTACGCTGTTAAAAGGAACATATAATTCAACATACAAATTGGGATCTGGCTAAATATTCTTGAATCAGTCATAGAACCTATTGCCCTTTATGGTTGTGAGGTCAGGGGTCCGCTCACCAACCAAGAATTCACAAAATAGGACAAACACAAAATTGAGACTCTGCATGCAGAATTCTGCGAAAATATCCTCAGTGTTCAATGTAAAACATCAAATAATGCATGCAGAGCAGAATTAGGCCGACATCCGCAAATTATCAAAATCCAGAAAAGAGACGTTAAATTCTACAACCGCCTAAAAGTAAGTGATTCCCAAACCTTCCATAACAAAGCCATCACCTACAGAGAGATGAACCTGGAGAAGAGTCCCCTAAGCAAGCTGGTCCTGGGGCTCTGTTCACAAACACAAACAGACCCTACAGAGCCCCAGGACAGCAGCACAATTAGACCCAACCAAATCATGAGAAAACAAAAAGATAATTACTTGACACTGTTACGGCTGTGTACGGGAGGCGAAGTCAGGTGCAGATTTAACAGGTGTGAAATGGAGCGGCGATGGCTAGAATGCCGGTGACGTCGACCGCCGAACGACTTCTGCGGAAGTCGTGAAAGACAGAAACAGAGCAAACTAGAATGCTATTTGGCCCTAAACAGAGAGTACACGGCGGCAGAATGCCTGACCACTGTGACTGACCCAAACATAAGGAAAGTTTTGCCCATGTACAGTGAGCATTGCCTTGCTATTGAGAAATATCACCGTAGGCAGACCTGGCTCTCAAGAGAAGACAGGCTATGTGCTCACTGCCCACAAAATGAGGTGGAAACTGAGAGAGAGAGAGAGAGACAGAGAGAGAGAGAAAGAGAGAGAAAGAGAGAGAGCCAGAGAGAGAGAGACGGAGAGACAGAGAGACGGAGAGAAATAGAGAGACAGAGAGAGAGAGAGAGAGAGAGAGAGACAGAGAGAGAGAAAGAGAGAGAGAGACGGAGAGACAGAGAGACGGAGAGAAATAGAGAGAGACAGAGAGAGAGAGAGAGAGACAGAGAGAGAGACAGAGAGAAAGAGAGAGAGAGACACAGAGAGAGAGACACAGAGAGAGAGCAGAGGATGTCAGTGAGTCATGCAGCTAGGTCATGTGATGTAAATAGTGAATCATGGCTTGGTAAACAGGGTGTTAAAATGTAAATGGAGCAACAATGCTCCTCTGAGAGTAAAGTCATAGTATTTTATTCAGGCTTGGTCTTAAAAACACTGAAGAGCAATCAGCTTTGTGATTTCTTACTTTCAAGGCCTTTACATCATTTAATCTGACAGTTGGATAGTTTATTATACAAGTAAATTTACTAACTTAAACAAAACAAGTGTTCTTATCCAAGGGAAGCAGGTAGCCTAGCAGTTAGAGTGTTGGGCCAGTAACCGATAGCTTGCTGGTTAGAATACCTGCGCTGACGATGTGAAAGTATGTTGATGTGTCCTTGAGCAAGGTACTTATCCCTGATACGCTCCAGGGCTGCTGTAATACTATGGCTGACCCTGTAAAACAACACCTATCATACTACTATGACCGACCCTGTAAAAAACAACACCTATCACACTACTATGACTGACCCTGTAAAACAGCACCTATCATACTACTATGGCTGACCCTGTAAAACAACACCTATCACACTACTATGACTGACCCTGTAAAACAACACCTATCATACTACTATGGCTGACCCTGTAAAACAACACCTATCATACTACTATGACTGACCCTGTAAAACAGCACCTATCACACTACTATGACTGACCCTGTAAAACAACACCTATCATACTACTATGACTGACCCTGTAAAACAGCACCTATCATACTACTATGACTGACCCTGTATAACAACACCTATCATACTACTATGACTGACCCTGTAAAACAGCACCTATCATACTACTATGACTGACCCTGTAAAACAACACATTACACTGCACCTATCACACTACTATGACTGACCCTGTAAAACACCTATCATACTACTATGACTGACCATGTAAAACAACACCTATAATACTACTATGACTGACCCTGTAAAACAACACCTATCACACTACTATGACTGACCCTGTAAAACAACACCTATCATACTACTATGACTGACCCTGTATAACAACACATTACACTGCACATGACCTCTTTATGTAGTGTGCTGAGACCCATATACAGACCCATATGCAGACCCAAATAAAAAAAAAATGACAACTGTGACCTGGCCAAGACAAAGCAAAGCAGTGCGACACAAAACAACAACACAGAGTTACACATAAACAAACGTACAGTCAATAACACAATAGAAAATCTGTATACAGTGTGTGCCAATTAAGGAGGTAAGGCAATAAATAGGCCATAGTGGCGAAGTAATTACAATTTAGCATTAACACTGGAGTGATAGATGTGCAGATGAGGATGTGCAAGTAGAGATACTGGTGTGCAAAAGGGCAGAAAAACTAAAACAAATATG
Source organism: Oncorhynchus mykiss (assembly GCF_057628025.1). Classification (NCBI taxonomy): domain Eukaryota; kingdom Metazoa; phylum Chordata; class Actinopteri; order Salmoniformes; family Salmonidae; genus Oncorhynchus; species Oncorhynchus mykiss. The sequence continues at coordinate 73,858,445 of NC_143038.1, read as the reverse complement.
AGGATGAGGTAGGTAGTAGGTTGGATGGGCTATTTACAGATGGGCTGTGTACAGCTGCAGCAATCGATTAGCTGCTCTGACAGCTGAAGATTAAAGCTAGTGAGGGAGATTTTAGTCTCCAAATTCATTCCAGTCATTGGTAGCAGAGAACTGGAAGGAAAGGCGGCTAAAGGAGGTGTTGTCTTTCTGGATGAACAGTGAAATATACCTGCTGGAGCGTGTGCTATGGGTGGGTGTTGCTATGGTGACCAGTGAGCTGAGATAAGGCGGAGCTTTACCTAGCAAAGACTTATAGATGACCTGGCTTTTGAAGACTTTAGAAAGGCAGGGCAGGATGGAAATTGGTCTGTAACAGTTTGGGCCTAGACTGTCTCCCTCTTTGAAGAGGGGGATGATCGCGGCTGCTTTCCAATGTTTAGGAATCTCAAATGATACGAAAGAGAGTTTGAACAGAGTAGTAATAGGGATTGCAACAATGGCGGTGGATAATTTTAGGAAGGGGAGGGTCCACATTGTCTAGCCCAGCTGATTTGTAGGGATCCAGATTTTGCAGTTCTTTCAGAACATCAGCTGTCTGGATTTGGGTGAAGGGGAAGCGGGGGTGTGGGGTAGGGGGGGGGCTTGGACCAGTTGCTGCAGGGGGTGCAGAGCTTTTGGCTGGGGTTTGGATAGCCGGGTGACCAGCCATAGAGATATGCTTATTGAAATTCTTGATTATCGTTGATTTATCGGTGTTGATTTATCGGTGTTGACAGTGAATCCTATCCTCAGTGCATTGGGCAGGTGGGAGGAGGTGCTCTTAATCTCCATGGACTTTACAAAACTTTTTGGGAATTAGTGCTGCAGGATTCACATTTCTGATTGATAATGTTAGCCTTAGCTTTCCTAACTGCCTGTGTATATTGGTTCCTGACTTCCCTGAAAAGTTGCATATCACGTGGACCTTTCGAGGCTAGTGCAGAACGCCACAGGATGTCTTTGTGCTGGTCAAGGGCAGCCAAGTCTGACGTGAACCAAGGGCTTCAACTGTTCTTAGTTCTACATTTTTTGAAAGGGGCATGCTTATTTAAGATGGTGAGGAAAGCACGTTTAAAGAACAACCAGGCATCCTTTACTGACAGGATGAGGTCAATATCCTTCCAGGATAACCGGGCCAGGTCGATTTGAAAGGCCTGCTTGCAGAAATGTTTTAGGGAGCGTTTGACAGTGATGAGGGGTGGTCATTTGACCGCGGACACATAATCGACGCAGGCAATGAGGCAGTGATCGCTGAGATCCTGGTTTAAAACAGCAGAATTGTATTTAGAGGGCAAGTTAGTCAGGATGATATCTATGAGCGTGCCCATGTTTACGGATTTAGGGTTGTACCTGGTAGGTTCCTTGATAGGTTTCTTCCTTGTGAGATTGAGGGCATCTAGTTTAGATTGTAGGATGGCCGGGGTGTTAAGCCTATCCCAGTTTATGTCACCCAACTGTACAAACTTTGAAGATAGATGTGGGGAAATCAATTCACAAATGGAGTCCAGAGCACGGGAGGGAGCTGAGAGGGGTTTATAACAAAATCAAATCAAATCAAATGTATTTGTCACATACACATGGTTAGCAGATGTTAATGCGAGTGTAGTATTAATATGTGTGTGTGTGTGTGTGTGTGTGTGTGTTTGTGTGTGTGTGTGTGTGTGTTTGTGTGTGTGTGTGTGTGTGTTAATATGTGCGTGCTGTTATTTTATATTTCCAAGAGAGAGAGAGAGGAGTCATCCCCCCTGCTATGCAATGTTCTATTACAATTACTGGATTAATGGCATCTCTGTCTCTCTTTCTATCTCTCACACAAACACACACATACACACACACACACACACACACACACACACACACACACACACACACACACACACACACACACACACACTCTATGGGCCGTTGTGATTAAGTAGAAACTGAACCATCATCTGTCTGAAGCACAGCAAATGGAGATCCGTAGCTAAAATGAGCCTCTCTGCCACCGCTAATAGTCGACTTCCCAAATGATACCCTATTCCCTGTACGCTGCACTACTTTTTGAGTACGCCGACATAGGGCTCTCGTCAAACGTAATGCACCTATGAAGGGCATAGGGTTCCATTTGGAACATGTCTATGGCAATCTGTGTTCTCTCACTGACAAAATGCACCTAAAGGGGCAATCTGTGATTGATGGATTAGGTCCATTTTTTGAATGAATTATATTTTTGATCTCGTGGACGTTCAGTCCTTGCATCCATGGTTCTGTCTGTGGTTTTGAGAGTGGTTACATTCTCCCCAGGCCCATCCCTAAGCTGTTTACTGTTTTTAAAAGGCAAGGTTACCACTGTTGTTTTTTTTGTGATTTTTTTTTTCAAATCCCTGATTGTCCCTTTAACACTTCATAAACAGGTCCTAAAGGAAATGGTCCATGGAGGATTCTAATTCTGCAGTAGGGAACTACTATTCAATGAAAAAAAATAACAAAATAAAAGGGAATGACGAATTAGTTTAGTGGTGTCTTCATTATAATATAGCCAAACGGAAGGTCTTACTGTGGAACTTCTTTTACATACCACAGTTATTGGTAGAGAGACAAATCACGTCGAGCTGAGTACAGTTGCAAGAAATTCTTTAAACGTTCATCACATTCCCCTGGATTTCCAGAAAACCTGGTCGTGCGATATTTCAGGTGTGTGAAATATGAAATCCTCATACTAGGACTTTTTGGAAAACCTGAGAATGTCGTCTGCAAAGTTGATGATTGAGTTGACCACACAGTCATGGGTGAACAGGGAGTACAGGAGGGGGCTGAGCACACACCTTTGTGGGGCCCCTGTGTTGAGGATCAGCGAAGTTGAGGTGTTGTTTCCTACCTTCACCTTCGACCCGCCAGGACACATTTGCACAGGGCGGGATTCAGACCCAGGGCCCCAGGCTTAGATATAAGTTTGGAGGCCACTATCCTATTGAAGACTGAGCTGTAGGCGATAGGTTTTCTTCTTGTCCAGATGGGATAGGGCAGTGTGCAGCAGTATGCAAATTGTAGTGGGACTAAGATGTCGGGTAAGGTGGAGGTGATTTGAGCCTCTCAATGCACTTGATGATGACACTTGATGATGACAGAAGTGAGTGTTACTGGGCGGTAGTCATTTAGTTCAATTATCTTTACTTTCTTGGATACAGGCACAATGGTTGAATATGTAAACATTTCAGTCAGCTGGTTCTGCACATGCTCTGAGGACATGGCTAGAGATGTCGTCTGGGCCGGCAGCCTTGCAAAGGGTTAATAACACACTTTAAACAACTTTTTTCATGTCATCCACGGAGAACGAGAGCTCACAGTCCTCGTGAGCGACGGTGGCCCTCATTGGTGGTACTGTGTTTTTTCCTCGAAGTGGGCGAAGAAGGTGTTTAACTTGTCCGGGAGCAAGGCGTCAGTTTCAGCAACTTGGCAGGTTTTTCCTTTATAATCCTTGTCCGTCTGTAGTCCCCGCCACATACATCAGGTTTCTGAGCAGTACTGACATTTTGCCAACTTCATCGCCTTATGGAGGGCGTAACTGGACTGTTTGTACTCGTCCATGTTCCTAGTTACCTGGTTACCGTTCAGGTTTTAATTTTCGAGCGAATGTTGCCATCTATCTACAGTTTTTCAGGTTTATATAGGTTCTAATCATCGCAGTGGGAACAACATCCTCTATGCACCTTGCTGATGAAATCAGTCATCGAGTCAGTGTATACGTCAATGTTATTCTGGTCAGGAATACTTGATGAGTGAGTAGGGAAGGCGATAGCATTTTCCTCAGATTAGCTTTTTTTGAAGTCTGACATGTCTGTCAGCGCCATCTTGAGTATTCAAATTACATAGTGTGAGATAGATAGTGAGATTGATTCGAGTAGTGCTTCTCCCTCAGCTCTCTCTCTTTCTCTCGCTCCCAGTTATCATCTGGTGTGTATGTTCTTCTGTTGATTAGACTAAGACTCTTTCAGTTCTTTTCCTCTCCCCTCTATTTCCTGCTTCTCTCACTTATCTCCTCTAGGGACAGCTTCTTCTCTGTTCCCTGTCTCTCTCTGTTACCTGTCTCTCTCTTATCTCCTCTAGGGACAGCATCTTCTCTGTCCCCAGTCTCTCTCTTATCTCCTCTAGGGACAGCATCTTCTCTGTCCCCAGTCACTCTATTATCCCCTCTAGGGACAGCATCTTCTCTGTCCCCAGTCTCTCTCTAATCTCCTCTAGGGACAGCTTCTTCTCAGTCCACAGTCACTATCTGTTACCAGTGTCTCTCTTATCTCCTCTAGGGACAGCTTCTTCTCTGTCCCCAGTCTCTCTCTTATCTCCTCTAGGGACAGCATCTTCTTTGTCCCCAGTCTCTCTCTTAACTCCTCTAGGGACAGCATCTTCTCTGTTCCCTGTCTCTCTCTGTTACCAGTCTCTCTCTTATCTCCTCTAGGGACAGCATCTTATCTGTTCCCAGTCTCTCTCTTATCTCCTCTAGGGACAGCTTCTTCTCAGTCCACAGTCTCTCTCCGTTACCAGTCTCTCTCTTATCTCCTCTAGGGACAGCATCTTCTCTGTTCCCTGTCTCTCTCTTATCTCCTCTAGGGACAGCTTCTTCTCTGTCCCCTGTCTCTCTCTGTCCCCAGTCTCTCTCTTAACTCCTCTAGGGACAGCATCTTCTCTGTTCCCTGTTTCTCTCTGTTACCAGTCTCTCTCTTATCTCCTCTAGGGACAGCATCTTATCTGTTCCCAGTCTCTCTCTTATCTCCTCTTGGGACAGCTTCTTCTCAGTCCACAGTCTCTCTCCGTTACCAGTCTCTCTCTTATCTCCTCTAGGGACAGCATCTTCCCTGTTCCCTGTCTCTCTCTTATCTCCTCTAGGGACAGCTTCTTCTCTGTCCCCTGTCTCTCTCTGTCCCCAGTCTCTCTCTTATCTCCTCTAGGGACAGCTTCTTCTCTCTTCCCTGTCTCTCTCTTATCTCCTCTAGGGACAGCATCTTCTTTGTCCCCAGTCTCTCTCTTAACTCCTCTAGGGACAGCATCTTCTCTGTTCCCTGTCTCTCTCTGTTACCAGTCTCTCTCTTATCTCCTCTAGGGACAGCATCTTATCTGTTCCCAGTCTCTCTCTTATCTCCTCTAGGGACAGCTTCTTCTCAGTCCACAGTCTCTCTCCGTTACCAGTCTCTCTCTTATCTCCTCTAGGGACAGCATCTTCTCTGTTCCCTGTCTCTCTCTTATCTCGTCTAGGGACAGCTTCTTCTCTGTTCCCTGTCTCTCTCTGTTACCAGTCTCTCTCTTATCTCCTCTAGGGACAGCATCTTATCTGTTCCCAGTCTCTCTCTTATCTCCTCTAGGGACAGCTTCTTCTCAGTCCACAGTCTCTCTCCGTTACCAGTCTCTCTCTTATCTCCTCTAGGGACAGCATCTTCTCTGTTCCCTGTCTCTCTCTTATCTCCTCTAGGGACAGCTTCTTCTCTCTTCCCTGTCTCTCTCTTATCTCCTCTAGGGACAGCATCTTCTTTGTCCCCAGTCTCTCTCTTAACTCCTCTAGGGACAGCATCTTCTCTGTTCCCTGTCTCTCTCTGTTACCAGTCTCTCTCTTATCTCCTCTAGGGACAGCATCTTATCTGTTCCCTGTCTCTCTCTTATCTCGTCTAGGGACAGCTTCTTCTCTGTCCCCTGTCTCTCTCTGTCCCCAGTCTATCTCTTATCTCCTCTAGGGACAGCTTCTTCTCTCTTCCCTGTCTCTCTCTTATCTCCTCTAGGGACAGCATCTTCTTTGTCCCCAGTCTCTCTCTTAACTCCTCTAGGGACAGCATCTTCTCTGTTCCCTGTCTCTCTCTGTTACCAGTCTCTCTCTTATCTCCTCTAGGGACAGCATCTTATCTGTTCCCAGTCTCTCTCTTATCTCCTCTAGGGACAGCTTCTTCTCAGTCCACAGTCTCTCTCCGTTACCAGTCTCTCTCTTATCTCCTCTAGGGACAGCATCTTCTCTGTTCCCTGTCTCTCTCTTATCTCGTCTAGGGACAGCTTCTTCTCTGTTCCCTGTCTCTCTCTGTTACCAGTCTCTCTCTTATCTCCTCTAGGGACAGCATCTTATCTGATCCCAGTCTCTCTCTTATCTCCTCTAGGGACAGCTTCTTCTCAGTCCACAGTCTCTCTCCGTTACCAGTCTCTCTCTTATCTCCTCTAGGGACAGCATCTTCTCTGTTCCCTGTCTCTCTCTTATCTCCTCTAGGGACAGCTTCTTCTCTCTTCCCTGTCTCTCTCTTATCTCCTCTAGGGACAGCATCTTCTTTGTCCCCAGTCTCTCTCTTAACTCCTCTAGGGACAGCATCTTCTCTGTTCCCTGTCTCTCTCTGTTACCAGTCTCTCTCTTATCTCCTCTAGGGACAGCATCTTATCTGTTCCCTGTCTCTCTCTTATCTCGTCTAGGGACAGCTTCTTCTCTGTCCCCTGTCTCTCTCTGTCCCCAGTCTATCTCTTATCTCCTCTAGGGACAGCTTCTTCTCTCTTCCCTGTCTCTCTCTTATCTCCTCTAGGGACAGCATCTTCTTTGTCCCCAGTCTCACTCTTAACTCCTCTAGGGACAGCATCTTCTCTGTTCCCTGTTTCTCTCTGTTACCAGTCTCTCTCTTATCTCCTCTAGGGACAGCATCTTATCTGTTCCCAGTCTCTCTCTTATCTCCTCTAGGGACAGCTTCTTCTCAGTCCACAGTCTCTCTCCGTTACCAGTCTCTCTCTTATCTCCTCTAGGGACAGCATCTTCTCTGTTCCCTGTCTCTCTCTTATCTCCTCTAGGGACAGCTTCTTCTCTGTCCCCTGTCTCTCTCAGTCCCCAGTCTCTCTCTTATCTCCTGTAGGGACAGCATATTTTCTGTCCCCAGTCTCTCTCTTATCTCCTCTAGGGACAGCATCTTCTCTGTTCCCTGTCTCTCTCTTATCTCCTCTAGGGACAGCATCTTCTCTGTTCCCTGTCTCTCTCTTATCTCCTCTAGGGACAGCATCTTCTCTGTTCCCTGTCTCTCTCTTATCTCCTCTAGGGACAGCTTCTCCTCTGTTTCCTGTCTCTCTCTGTCCCCAGTCTCTCTCCCGCCTCCTCGCTCCTCCAGGAGTGAGAGCTGGTGACAGGGGATCTGGAGAAAGAAAGGAAGAGAGATAGAGAGATGGAGAGATAAAGAGGGAGCTAGAGAGAGAGTGAGGAGAGAGGTGATACTACCACATGAGAGAGAATGCAAGACAGAGTGGATGAGTGCGAACAAAAGAGAATGAACAGAATGAAGAAGGGATTCAGTAAAGGAGAACAGATAACAAATTAAATCGTATTTGTCATGTTAGATCTTACAGTAAATGCTTACTTGCAAGCCCTTAACCAACAATGCTTTCAATAAGTTTTTAAGAAAAAGTAAGTAAAGTAAAGTAAGTAAAAAATAGATAAGTAAAATATGCTAAATAAAAGTAACTTTTTTAGTAACAAACAACCTTGCTGGGCTGGAGATGAGAATGAGGCTCTACTGTTCTACTGTTTTACTGTTCTACCGTTCTACTATTCTACTGTTCTACTGTTCTGGTGTTCTACTGTTCTACTGTTCTACTGTTCTAGTGTTCTACTGTTCTACTGGTCTAGTGTTCTACTGTTCTACTGTTCTACTGTTCTACTGTTCTACTGTTCTAGTGTTCTACTGTTATACTGTTATACTGTTCTAGTGTTCTAGTGTTCTACTGTTCTACTGTTCTACTGTTCTAGTGTTATACTGTTCTACTGTTCTAGTGTTATACTGTTCTACTGTTCTAGTGTTATACTGTTCTACTGTTCTAGTGTTCTACTGTTCTACTGTTCTACTGTTCTAGTGTTCTACTGTTCTACTGTTCTACTGTTCTAGTGTTCTACTGTTCTAGTGTTCTACTCTTCTGCTGTTCTAGTGTTCTACTGGTCTACTGTTCTACTGTTCTAGTGTTCTACTGTTCCCCAACTGGTGATTTTATTTGGCCCCCCAAAGTTTTCTGAGTCAAACATTTCATAATATTAATATTTTGAGTAGAATTTTGATTGTTGGACATAAGAGACAGTAAAAACACCAGGAAATCAGCTCCGAGTGATTTCAATTTAAGAAATATTCCCACACATAATAGAGAAACAGGAAGTGATCATATACAAATGTAATCAAGGTTTGAATTTATTATGTTTAGTCAAACGTATCTGATTAGACTTATTGCGGTCAATTTGCAGTCTACAAATGATTTGCAATTATGTTCTGGCCTGCCGACCATCTGCTCAAGAGAAAAATAGTCCCCGTGGCTGAATGTAGTTGAGGATCCCTGCTCTACTGTCTTCCTCTATGTTCGTCCCAGTGATATCCATCTGCAGCCAAAAGTAGTGCACTACTTGCAAAAGTATTCATCCACTTGGCATTTTTCCTATTTTGTTGCCTTACAACCTAGAATTTAAATTGATTTTTTTAGGGGTTTGTAACATTTGATTTACACATCAAACCTACCATTTTGAAGATATCATTTTTTTTGTTGTTAAACAAACAACAAATAAGACAAAAGCACAGAAAAAATGTTGTGTGTATAACTATTCACCCCCCCCCCCAAAGTCAATACTTTGTAGAGTTACCTTTTGCAGCAATTACAGCTACAAGTCTCTTGGGGTATGTCTCTAGAAGCTTGGCACATCTAGCTACTGGGATTGTTGCCCATTCTTCAGGGCAAAACTGCTCCAGCTCCTTCAAGTTGGATGGGTTCCGCTGGTGTACAGAAATCTTTAAGTCATAACACAGATTCTCAATTGGATTGAGGTCTGGGCTTTGACTAGGCAATTCCAAGACATTTAAATGTTTCCCCTTAAACCACTCGAGTGTTGCTTTAGCAGTATGCTTAGGGTTGTTGTCCTGCTGGAAGGTGAACCTCCGTTAATGTCCCAAATCTCTGGAAGACTGAAACAAGTTTCCCTCAAGAAGTTCCCTGTATTTAGTACCATCCATCATTCCTTCGATTCTGACCAGTTTCCCAGTCACTGCCGATGAAAAACATCCCCACAGAATGATGCTGCCGGGATGTTGTTCTAAGGGTGATCTGTGAAGTTGTGGATAAACAAACTAATACTATTATTAATCTAATGTATTATTAATTCTAGTATAGTACTAATAATATTATCCATCTAAGGAACAATATTGTCCAATGACAGTAATGGTGACATTGGCCCTCAGTTGAACCATTGGTGAAATAATACAAAAGAAGATGGTTGTTTTTGTGAATGAAGTACACCGGATGTTTCCCCTTAAACCACTCGAGTGTTGCTTTAGCAGTATGCTTAGGGTCATTGTCCTGCTGGAAGGTGAACCTCCGTTCCAGTCTCAAATCTCTGGAAGACTGAAACAGGTTTCCCTCAAGAATGTCCCTGTATTTTAGCGCCATCCATCATTCCTTCAATTCAGACCAGTTTCCCAGTCCCTGCCGATTAAAAAACATCCCCACAACATGATGCTGCCACCGCCATGCTTTACTGTGAGGATGTGTTCTCTGGGTAATGAGAGGTGTTGGGTTTGCGCCAGACGTAACGTTTTCCTTGGTGGCCAAAGAGCTACATTGTAGTCTCATCTGACCAGAGTACCTTCTTCCATATGTTTGGGGAGTCTCCCACATGCATTTTGGCGAACACCAAATGTGTTTGCTTCTTTTTTTCTTCAAGCAACTTCCGTAAAGCCCAGCTCTGTGGAGTGTACGGCTTAAAGTGGTCCTATGGACAGATACTCCAATCTCCGCTGTGGAGCTTTGCAGCTCATCAGGGTTATCTTTGGTCTCTTTGTTGCCTCTCTAATGCCCTCCTTGCCTGGTCTGTGAGTTTTGGTGGGCGGCCCTCTCTTGGTAGGTTTGTTGTGGTGCCATATCCTTTCCATTTTTTAATAATGGATTTAATGGTGCTCCGTGGGATGTTCAACGTTTCTGATATTTTTTTATAACCCAACCCTGATCTGTACTTCTCCACAACTTTGTCCCTGACCTGTTTGGAGAGCTCCTTGGTCTTCATGGTGCCGCTTGCTTGGTGGTGCACCTTGCCTAGTGGTGTTGCAGACTCTGGGGCCTTTCAGGACAGGTGTAAATATACTGAGATCATGTGACACTTAGATTGCACACAGGTGGACTTTATTTAATTAATTATGTTACATCTGAAGGTAAGTGGTTGCACCAGATCTCATTTAGGGGCTTCATAGCAAAGGGTATGCAGGAACCACTTTTCTGTGATGAATACTTTTGCAAGGCACTGTTCTCTCTCTCCCTCTCCCTCTCTCTCTCGCTCCTTCCCTATCTTTGTCTCCCTTTCTCTTTCTCTTGTCTCCCTTTATCTTTACATTGCAAAAGCAATTGAAATAGACAATAAACAAAAGTGAAATAAACAACGAATTTACATTTAACATTACACTCACAAAAGATCCACAATAATAAAGACATTTCAAATGTCATATTAAGGCTATGGAGAGTGTTGTAATGATGTGCAAATAGTTGAAGTAGAAAAGGGAAAATAAATAAGCATAAACATGGGTTGTATTTACAATGGTGTTTGTTCTTCACTGGTTGCCCTTTTCTTGTGGCAACAGGTCACACATCTTGCTGCTGTGATGACACAATGTGGAATTTCACCCAGTAGATATGGGAGTTTATCAAACTTCTATTTGTTTTCAAATTCTTTGAGGGGTCTGTGTTTGGACCATGATAGTTTGTTGGTGATGTGGACAACAAGGAACTTGAAACTCTCGTCCCGCTCCACAACAGCCCCGTCGATGTGAATGAGGGGTTGTTCGGCCCTCCTTTTCCTGTAGTCCACGATCAGCTCCTTTGTCTTGCTCACATTGAGGGAGAGATTGTTATCCTGGCACCACACTGCCAGGTCTCTGACCTCCTCCCTATAGGCTGTCAAGTAATTCTCTTTTTATTTTCTCATGATTTGGTTGGGTCTAATTGTGTTTCTGTCCTGGTGCTCTGTGGGGTCTGTTTGTGTTTGTAAACAGGGTCCCAGGACAAGCTCGCTTAGGGGGCTCTTCTCCAAGATAATTTCTTTGTAGGTGATGGCTTTGTTATGGAAGGTTTGGGAACTCTCTCTCTCTCTCTAACTGCTAGTGGGTGGTGGAACAAAGCCCTGACCTCTCTCTCTCTCTCTCTGTCCCTGTCCTAAACTGTGTCCCCTTCTTGCTTCGAGCCGGATATAATGTTGTTGCTGTCTCCCCCCCCCCCATCCCTGCTCTCTCGCTACCTTTAATTATATTTCTTGGCTCAGTTGTTTATTCCCCCACGGTGCTCTGCCATGTAAAACAAAATGATATAAACAAATACATGTTTTCTTGTCAGATACACCAGATGGGTGCAGTGGAATGCGTTGTATTACAGGGTCAGCTCGGCACCCCTGGAGCAGATTAGGGCCTTGTTCACTGGGAGACCGCCAGACAGAGAGGGAGACCGCCAGACAGAGGGGGAGACCGCCAGACAGAGAGGGAGTGAGGTGAGAGAGGGATGGAGACCGCCAGACAGAGAGGGAGTGAGGTGAGAGAGGGAGGGAGACTGCCAGACAGAGAGGGAGACAGCCAGAGAGAGAGGGAGGGAGACCGCCAGGCAGAGAGGGAGTGAGGTGAGAGAGGGAGGGAGACCGCCAGACAGAGGGAGTGAGGTGAGAGAGGGAGGGAGACCGCCAGACAGAGAGGGAGTGAGGGGAGAGATGGAGGGAGACCGCCAGACAGAGAGGGAGTGAGGTGAGAGAGGGAGGGAGACCGCCAAACAGAGAGGGAGTGAGGTGAGAGAGGGAGGGAGACCGCCAGTCAGAGAGGGAGTGAGGTGAGAGAGGGAGATTGCCAGAAAAAGAGGAAGTGAGATGAGAGAAGGATACCACCAGAGAGGAAGTGAGGTGAGAGAAGGAGATTGCCAGAAAGAGAGGAAGTGAGATGAGAGATGGAGATTGCCAGAAAGAGAGGAAGTGAGGTGAGAGAAGGAGATTGCCAGAAAGAGAGGAAGTGAGGTGAGAGACGGAGATTGCCAGAAAGAGAGGAAATGAGGTGAGAGAAGGAGATTGCCAGAAAGAGAGGGAGTGAGGTGAGAGAAGGAGATTGCCAGAAAGAGAGGAAGTGAGGTGAGAGAAGGAGATTGCCAGAAAGAGAGGAAGTGAGTTGAGAGACGGAGATTGCCAGAAAGAGAGGAAGTGAGGTGAGAGACGGAGATTGCCAGAAAGAGAGGAAGTGAGGTGAGAGAAGGAGATTGCCAGAAAGAGAGGAAGTGAGATGAGAGAAGGAGATTGCTAGAAAGAGAGGAAGTGAGGTGAGAGGAGATTGCCAGAAAGAGAGGAAGTGAGGTGAGAGAAAGAGATTGCCAGAAAGAGAGGAAGTGAGGTGAGAGAAATATACCACCAGAGAGGAAGTGAAGTGAGAGAAGGAGATTGCCAGAGAGGAAATGAGGTGAGAGAAGGAGATTGCCAGAGAGGAAATGAGGTGAGAGAAGGAGATTGCCAGAAAGAGAGGAAGTGAGGTGAGAGACGGAGATTGCCAGAAAGAGAGGAAGTGAGGTGAGAGAAGGATACCACCAGAGAGGAAGTGAGGTGAGAGAGGGAAACCGCCAGAGAGAGAGAGAGGAAGTGAGGTGAGTTGTACCAGGATATGATCCAGCATGACACCTCCTCTCCTCTCACATGTGGTGCAGTGAAAAGGATGTCATTAATAATCACAGTAGGACGCATTTCACAGTCCCTGCATGTGTATCCTTCCACCGCCCTGGCACAGCCACAGTTTGAGTCAAATCCTTCCCCAACCCCGGAACACAACATCCAACAGTCACCTTGTAGTTTACCAGTTACTAACCAGATCACAATTATTCAAATGACAAGATCCACAGTTTCACAGAGGTTTTTGTGATGGATTTGTAAGTGTTTAAATTATATTATCAGACTAACAATGTTTCTCTATGGACAGTGTTTGTCCGTGGATGGTTTTTTAACAGTGTTTCTCTGGTTTTCCTGTGCACTGGAGAAGAAACAGTCACGGATGCTCTGTATTCGTCCCAAATGGCACCCTATTCCCTAAATCAAGTTGTTCAGTTTTTTGTCCAGTACTCCATTCATCCTTGATCAATGGTAGTACGCTATGTAGTGTATCGGATGTCTGTTGGGACGAATCCCCTGTCAAATCAGCTCCCTCCCTGGTGCTGCCATGAACAAACAGTAGACATCAACAAAACAGAGGTGACAACACACACACACACACACACACACACACACACACACACACACACACACACACACACACACACACACACACACACACACACACACACACACACACACACACACACACACACACACACACACACACACACACACACATTTACAAAACCGAGACGACTACAGAGTGAAATGAACTACCTGGTGAGTCAGCGAGCACAGGGCCAACGGGGCAGAAAGATGAACATTTTACGCTCAGCAGTCATCTTATTTCTTATCCCCCACCCGCCCCACCTGCACCACCCTCTCTAATTAACTCTAATTCTTGAATTGCATTATTGGTTAAGGGCTTGTAAGTAAGCATTTCTCGGTACGATCCACACCTGTTGTACTCGGCGCATGTGACAAATTAAATAATAAATACAGTATGGAAATGATATATCGATAACAGTCACTTCTTGAATGTGCACAAACCCAAGTCTTACTGATCATTCCATACCACACACATTGATTTGATTATTTATTTACTAACAAACTAAATGATAACACAGGATACACACACACACATGGTATAGGTTATTGATTAGAAACTTAATACGATGACAACTGGTCCCTAGCAGAATAACACAATATGACTCTTGTTACGAGAGAGAGAGAGAGGGAGAGAGAGGGAGAGAGAGAGAGAGAGAGGGAGAGAGAGGGAGAGAGAGAGAGAGAGAGACAGAGAGAGAGAGAGGGAGAGAGAGAGAGAGAGAGAGAGAGAGGGAGAGAGAGGGAGAGAGCGAGAGAGAGAGAGAGAGAGAGAGAGAGAGAGAGAGAGAGAGAGGGGGAGAGAGAGAGATAGAGAGAGAGAGAGAGAGAGAGAGAGAGAGAGAGTGGGAAATATGCTAAAAATAAAATACAAGTAAATGTAATAAATGCAACCTTTATTTAACTAGGAAAGTCAGTTAAGAACAACTTCTTATTTACAATGACTGCCTACACCGGCCAATTGTGCGCCGCCCTATAGGACTCCCAATCACGGCCTGTTGTGATACAGCCTGGATATAATACCTTGCACTGAACTGCCGTCCGTTTGTGTAAAAAGTAATGCGTGTATTTACGTGTTGATGGTCTTCGTTGTGTATCTCTGTTGGACTCGGGCCTTTGTGAAAAGTGTTTTAATGGGCCTTCTCCTTAATTCTCCGAATGTCCATAAGAGGTCACAATGTCCTTCTCCTTAGTTATCTGTGTTTACTTTCACTCGTCCTGGAAGAGTGGCCTTCTGAGGACAGCTAATCAGCCGTGTCGATGATCCCGAGAGTTGTGATGACAGAAGTCAACGATGATTTGAAGAGAATAACCGGATGGTCCTCCTCAAATTAACTTTCTTAGATACAGTACAAAAAACAACAACTCAACCGTAACATTGATTGTTAGAGGCTACTTTGTCTTCTTCAACTCGTGTTGATTTTCAGGGTTGTGATGTAGAACTAGCTGCAGCTTGTCGTCCTTCTAGTCTGCTATGTTAACTCTTAACTCAGCCTTTTATACACTTGGGTAAAAAGGGGCATTTCCGCTCTCTGAGCTACCTCGGGTGTGGCTAGTTACTGGGCAAAATATCATGAAAAATTATGATCTCGTTAGAAAACTAAAATCACATTCCTATCTTAACAAAAATATTCTCCTCATCCTTCATATTTCCTACACAGCGTAAAGGAGGTAAACCTGATGTACACAGCGTGAAAGCTCTTCAAGTTACAATATTTTCCTTATATCACTTTTATATCATTTTTAATGACATCACAAAATAGACATTCATTTCCCATATCCCATCTCTCATCATTCCCCACATTCGGATGTTATAGTTTTTGGCCGGCCAAACATTCTGTAAGATAGAGATTCCATTCACCAATACTAGAGAACAAAAGGTCTGCTGCCTACAATTTACGATTGCCGTGAGGTGTCATAAAACCCCAACACCAATCCCTCCTCCCCTTTGCGGATGAAAGGGCTCTGTAGATGCTGATCCATTGTAACTTGTTCTTTGGCTCCCCACAGGAGTGTCATGACACATGTGAGAGATGCAGACCTTTAAGTCTTTACTAAAGACTCATCTGTTGAGTGTAGTCTGGCCCAGGGGCGCAAAGGTGAACGGAAAAGCACTGGAGCAACAAACTGCCCTTGCTGTCTCTACCTGGCTGGCTCCCCTCTCTCCACTGGGATTTTTTTGCCTCTGACACTATTACAGGGGGTGCGTCACTTGAGTGGGTTGAGTCACTGACGTGATCTTCCTGTCCGGTTTGTCGCCCCCTCGGGCTCGTGCGGTGGAGGAGATCTTCAAGGGCTATACTCTGCCTTGTCTCAGGGTTGTAGGTCGGTGGTCTGTTGATATCCCTCTAGTGGTGTGGAGGCTGTACTCTACTCTTCTACACCTGCATTGCTTGCTGTTTGGGGTTTTGGGCTGGGATTCTGTATAACACTTTGTGACATCTGAAGATGTAAAATGGGCTTCATAAATACTATTGATTTATTGATATATAGCCAAGTATCTAGTACTTTAATTAAAAATACTAGGTCCTTGTTCCTTGCGGTTTCTGCACTTTTTTTACAACCCTGTCCGGGTTGAGTTAGGAGATGCGATGGTTGTGGATGGTTCAAGCAAGGCCAGAGTCAGACGAGTCTTAATGTCCCCTATCTTTCCAGGCAGACTGCACTGAACTGGACCACTGTGAATTTCTCTCTCAGGCTATACGACTCTGAAGCCGGGATCACCTGAAATATGGTTACACGTTCTCTTTTGCTCTCTCTATCTCCGTCTCCGTCTCTCTCTCTCTCTCTCTCTCTCTCTCTCTCTCTCTCTCTCTCTCTCTCTCTCTCTCTCTCTCTCTCTCTCTCTCTCTCTCTCTCTCTCTCTCTCTCTCTCTCTCTCTCTCTCTCTCTCTCTCTCTCTCTCTCTCCATCTCTCAATTCTTCTCCGTCTTTCTCTCAATTCAATTTCAATCCAATTTAAGGGCTTTATTGGCATAAGAAAACATATCATTACATTGCCGAAGCAAGTGAAATAGATAATAAACACTCAAAAAAAGTTCCAAAAGAATAAAGACATTTCAAATGTCACATTATGTGCAAATAGTTAAAGTACAAAAGGGAAAATAAATAAACATAAATATGGGTTGTACTTCTCTCTCTCTCTCTCTCTCTCTGCCCCTCTCTCTCTTCCTCTCCCCCTCTCTCTCTCTTTTGCCCCACTCCTGAAATATGGTGACACCCTCAAGCACAAGGCAGTGTACCATGGTGGATCGGGACAGAGAGGGAGAAATACAGGAAGGTGATGATGAGTGTGGTTATTGGGATGACTTCATTGCTCCGACGGAAGACTATGAAACATCTCTCTTACATCTGTTATGTAAAGACGCTGACTTCTGTTACCTGTGAAACAACATAATTTCTACATACAAAAAGGCAGTATTCTTACTTATTAAGATCTGTACGGGCTTAACTCTAATTGGTCCATATGTACGTCAAAGAGTTTCCTATTTACGTCCAATGAACGATTTAAGCAAAAGTACGAGTTGAATCAGGCCCATAGTGAACCAGGATGTTTCTAACCTTCAGAGAGTCTATAAAATCATCTCCTACAGGAGGTTATTAATCTCCTACAGGAGTTAATCATCTCCTACAGGAGGTTGTTCATCTCCTACAGGAGTTAATCATCTCGTACAGGAGGTTATCATCTCCTACAGGAGGTTATTTTATTTTATTATTATTTATTTTTTTACCTTTATTTAACTAGGCAAGTCAGTGGATTAACTACTGGTTATTCATCTCCTACAGGAGGTAATCATCTCCTACAGGAGGTAATCATCTCCTACAGGAGATTATTGGCATCCATACCAGGCCAAACACATACAAATACAAACATAGAACAAAATATAGAATACCCACCCACATCACACCCTGACCAAACTAACAATAGAAACATACAAAGCAATCTACAGTCAGGGCGTGACAGGTCAGGGCGTGAGTTGGGGTGGGCATTCTATGTTTTTAATTTCTATGTTTTGTTCTGTGTGTTGTATTTCTATGTGTTTGGCCTGGTGTGGTTCCCAATCAGAGGCAGCTGTCAATCGTTGCCTCTGATTGAGAACTATACTTAGGCAGCCTGGTTTCGCACTTGAGTGGTGGGTAGTTGTTTTCTGTTTTGTGTCTGCACCAGACAGAACTGTTTCGGTTTCATTTCGTTCTCTTGTTGTTTTTGTCATTCGGTGTTCTATTAAATAATCATGAACACTCACCACGCTGCGCTTTGGTCCTCAGCTTCTTCCACCAACGAAAACCGTTACATGACCAAACAAAAATAGAGACATAAAAAAGGAACTAAGGTCAGGACGTAACACCTACAGGAGGTTATTCATCTCATACAGGAGGTAATAATCTCCTACAGGAGGTTATTCTTCCCCTACAGGAGGTATTCATCTCCTACAGGGGGTATTAATCTCATACAGGAGGTATTCATCTCCTACGGGAGGTATTCATCTCCTACGGGAGGTATTCATCTCCTACGGGAGGTAATCATCTCCTACAGGAGGTTTTCATCTCCTACAGGAGGTATTCATCTCCTACAGGAGGTATTCATCTCCTACAGGAGGTACTCATCACCTACAGGAGGTATTCATCTCATACAGGAGGTATTCATCTCCTACAGGAGGTATTCATCTCCTACAGGAGGTATTCATCTCCTAGTATTGATCTCCTACAGGAGGTATTGATCTCATACAGGAGGTTTTCATCACCTACAGGAGGTATTCATCTCATACAGGAGGTATTCATCTCATACAGGAAGTAATAATCTCATACAGGAGGTATTCATCTCATACAGGAGGTAACAATATTAGCTACATACCTCTGTGCTAGACAACATGTTGAGTATGCATCACATCACGTTACGTTGTTCAGTGGTCTGTTCTTCTTTCAGCTAAGCGTTTTACCGCTTTAATATGTGTGAATAATTAATCAGATCTACTTCTCTCTGAGGGACAGGAGTTCCCAATTGTGCACTTCTATCACAGCACACACACACACACACGCACACGCACACGCACACACACACACACACGCAAACATACAAACTTTATATCCATGCCGGCATTGCGTTGATTAATTGACGTTCTTTCATTATTATCTCTGCAGCGTCAAGTCAAGCCTGCCTTCTAAAACTGGATAAATTATCACTACAAAGTCATCTTTCACATCTGACATGGGGTGGAATCCCAATGAGCTGGACCATATCTCCGTCAGAGAGAAGAAGGCTGTTGCTAAAACTGTCCTGTCAAGACGGATAAGCAGCCGTGACAATTTCCGATAAAGCAGGGTATAGTATCTGTAGTTAACCTTCACAGTGTCCTGTACAGTATCTGTAGTTCACCATGAGAGTGTACAATATAGCAGGGTACAGTATCTGTAGTTAACCTTCAGTGTCCCGTACAGTATCTGTAGTTAACCATGAGAGTGTACAATATAGCAGGGTACAGTATCTGTAGTTAACCATGAGAGTGTACAATATAGCAGGGTACAGTATCTGTAGTTAACCATGAGAGTGTACAATATAGCAGGGTACAGTATCTGTAGTTAACCCTGACAGTGTCCCGTATAGTATCTGTAGTTAACCTTCACAGTGTCCCGTATAGTATCTGTAGTTAACCTTCACAGTGTCCTGTGTAGTATCTGTAGTATCTGGAATATACAGGACTGTGATTATGACCGAAGATAATTCTCTTGGTAGATAATGCATTCGGCATTTGATTGTAAGGAATTCTAGGTGAGGTGAACAAAAGGACTAGAGTTCCTGTATGTTGTTGTGATCACACCACGACTCGTTAATCATAAGGCATACCCCCCCCCCCCCCCCCCCCCCCCGTCCTTCTTTGTACCAGAGAGATGCTTGTTTCTGTCGGTGCGATGTGTGAAGAAATCAGGTGGCTGTACCGACTCCGATAGCGTCTCTCGAGTGAGCCATGTTTCCGTGAAGCAAAGAACGTTACAGTCTCTGATGTCCCTCTGGAATGCTACCCTTGCTTGGATTTCGTCTACCTTGTTGTCAAGAGACTGGACATTGGACATCGGTACTCTGGAGCACCGCTGACCAGTTATAGCCTAATGTTAGCTAGCTAACATTGTACCTGGTTGGTTTGCTACCTGCAGATTCATGCGGTATAGTAATGTCATGAGATGTGATAATGTTTCATTGTTTACATAGCTAGCTTCACGATGCAAGTAACCATTTCGGGTGCGTTCGTAAATTCAGTCTGGCTATCTACTCCTATTTCAGAGCACTCTCGTCTGAGTGCGCCAGAGTGCAGAATCACTGATGAATTTACAAACGATCAACACCTGTTGAATATGGCCGGTGTCAGTAAACTCATCGGTCAGAGGATCCGCTGTGCGCTCTGAAAGCAAAACGCTCTGAATTTACGAACGGAACAATCTGACAGCACAGTTGCAGTCAGCAACACTCTGGATAACAATACAGTCTAACCAGCTCTGCTGGTGTCAGTAACGTTCAGTGAGCTGTTCTCTTTTATTTATATATTTTTTTTATTTATCCGTTATTTTACCAGGTAAGTTGATTGAGAACACGTTCTCATTTGCAGCAAAGACCTGGGGAATAGTTACAGGGGAGAGGAGGGGGGATGAATGAGCCAATTGTAAACTGGGGATTGTTAGGTGACCGTGATGGTTTGAGGGCCAGATTGTGAATTTAGCCAAGACACCGGGGTTAACACCCCTATTCTTACAATAAGTGCCATGGGATCTTTAATGACCTCAGAGACTCAGGACACCCGTTTAACGTCCCATCCGAAAGACGGCACCCTACACAGGGCAGTGTCCCCAATCACTGCCCTGGGGTATTGGGAAATTTTTAGACCAGAGGAAAGAGTATCTCCTACTGGCCCTCCAAAACCACTTCCAGCAGCATCTGGTCTCCCATCCAGGGACTGACCAGGACCAACTCTGCTTAGCTTCAGAAGCAAGCCAGCAGTGGTATGCAGGGTGGTATGCTGCTGGCATCTCTCTCTCTCTCTCTCTCTCTCTCTCTCTCGCTTAGATGCCTGGAAGTAGCTAACAAGTTAGCTTGGGTGCTTGACTGCTGCTGTTAGGACATTCGGATCAACCCTTAAAGAGATGGGTGGGGCTAAAGCTTAAGAGGGTGTGAACAATGCTGGATGGGTGTAGACAAAGAAGACATCTCCAATAGGTACCAAAACATTCAAAGGCCATTTTCTCAAAAGTGAGTTTACAAGTTGATCAACTTTCAAAGCAAAATTACTTTTCCATTGTTCCTCAACTGTAATGTATGATATACCATTTCTATAAAAGGTCAGAGGTGGGGTTTCATCATAATGTAAAATAGCTTACCTAGGAAAAACTATAGTCCCTCGTTGTAGAGCATCAGCACAGTGCGGTCGACTGTGTGGCCTCAAGGGAATCCCTAGCGCGTCAGTGTGTGGCCAGGGAGGGAGGCTGTCACCTAGGCCACCCTAGGCCCCCTGGGTCTTGGCTCAGATTTTGAACAGGCTATTTAACTGTTCCACAGTTCCCTCCCGAGCAAATCCGCGTGATGCAACCTTGATACAGTCACTAGTGCTGATTGGAGGGTGACTGCACTGGTTAATCTGAAAGACAAGAGAGCAGGCAGTTCCTTAAATGTACTTCATACATTTTTATCAGATCCAATGAATGACGTTCTTTCTTCAAGCCTTGGTGGTCGTTGCTAAAAGAGTCCAGTGGATGGCCGGCTGACCACAGTCTCAGTCGGGGACCTTGCAAGTCTTCTGGTACATAAAAACTTCAACCAACCAACTCCATAAAATAAATCAATTATTTCTAGGAGCCAAACAAATACTTTTTGTTCGTGTGTAATAATTCAGTGGCTAGCGCTGTCCAATTTAGAGCCCTGACAGGTCTTAACTACCTCATTGAATCATTCACTTTGGCTACCTCCCAAATGACAACCTATTCACCATAGGGCTCCAGTCAAGGTAGAGCACTATATGTGGAATAGGGTGCCATTTGGTACTACAACCCTATGTGTTTTAACCCTCGGATCATATACTGTGGACAGAGAGTGCACCCTAGATATCACCCTATTCTCTATATAGTGCGTTAAAAGTAGTGTATAGAGAATAGGCTGTAATTTGAGACGCAGGAGGAGC
The DNA here is from genome assembly GCF_057628025.1 of Oncorhynchus mykiss. NCBI lineage: Eukaryota > Metazoa > Chordata > Actinopteri > Salmoniformes > Salmonidae > Oncorhynchus > Oncorhynchus mykiss. The sequence goes on along the minus strand of NC_143038.1, from coordinate 73,837,046 downwards.
TGAGGGCCAGGCAGTCGGTGCGGTGTCGACAGTTTTCTTGCATAGATATGGCAAATTTGTTTCGCTTGAAGGTACCGCTGGTGTACTATACTATATAATAAGCTGATCCAACTAACGTGCCATTCATCTTTTAATCAGTTGACACTTTTTTTTTTTTTTTTACAGTAACGTACACCATTTGCAATTGACATCAAGAGACAGACGGAAAGACCAGACACACACACACACACACACACACACACACATACTTGTTGTTGTAAGTGCTTTCCCTCAAGCAAATTCATACCAATATGACCAAAACAAAGATGCACAAAAGAAGACACTAGCGAAGTATTGGAACCACAAGGTAAAGTCCTTTAAACACCTGAAAGACAGGGTTGCGTCCCAATTGGTACTCTCTTCCTTATTTCGTGCACTACTTTGAACAGGGCTATTGGGCCCTCTACTTGGACTGAGTTACTATGTGTAAACACCATTAATTATGGAACATGTGCTGTGTGGAGTAAAGTATCCCCGTATCACTGTGCAACCAAACATGACTAAACGGGCATTAAATCACACTGTGCAACCAAACATGAATAAACTGGCATTAAATTCCACGGTGCAACTAAACAGTGATTAAATATTATTATTAAATCAATTAAAGCATTAAATCAAACATGTACAGTACAGATGGAACAGGGAAGTCAAAATCTACACATTTAATGAAAAGCAGCGATTCTCAACTGGTTGGTCGCGACCCACATTCGGGTCGCATGAGGTTTTGAATGGGTGTCTGAGTGAGGAAAAAAACAACTACATTTGTATATACAGTACCAGTAAAAAGTCTGGACACACCTACTCATTTAAGGGTTTTCCTTGAATTTGACTATTTTCTACATTGTAGAATAATAGCGAAGACATCAAAACTATGACATAACACATATGGAATCATGTAGAAACCAAAAAAGTGTTTAACAAATCAAAATATGTTTCATATTTGAGATTCTTCAAAGTAGCCACCCTTTGGCTTGATGAACACTTTGCAAAATCTTGGCATTCTCTCAACCAGCTTCAACCTGGAATGCTTTTCCAACTGTCTTGAAGGAGTTCCCACATATGCTGAGCATTTTTGGGCTGCTTTTCCTTCACTCTGTGGTCCAACGCATCCCAAACCATCTGAATGGGTTGAGGTTGGGTGGTTGTGGAGGCCAGGTCATCTGATGCAGCACTCCATCACTCTCCTTCTTGGCCAAATAGCCCTTACACAGCCTGGAGGTGTGTTGGGTCATTTTCCTGTTGAAAAACAAATGATAATTCCACAAAACGCAAACCAGATGGGATGGTGTATCACTCTAGAATGCTGTGGAAGCATGCTGGTTAAGTCTGATTTGAATTCTAAACATATCACAAGCAGTGTCACCAGCAAAGCACCATCACACCTCCTCCTCCATGCTTCACGGTGGGAACCACACATCCAGAGATCATCAGTTCACCTACTCTCTGTCTCACAAAGACACGGCAGTTGGAAACAAAAAACAAAAAATCTCAAATTTGGACTCATCAGACGAAAGGACAGATTTCCAATGTCCATGGCTCATGTCTCTTGGCCAAAACAAGTCTCTTCTTCTTATTGGTGTCCTTTATTAGTGGTTTATTTGCAGCAACTTGACTATGAAGGCCAGATTCACGTTGTTTCCTCTGGACAGTTGATGTTGAGATGTGTCTGTTACTTGAACTATGTGAAACATTTATTTGTGAGGCTGGTAGCTTATCCTCTCCAGCAGAGGAAACTCTGGGTCCTTTCCTTTTTTTTTTGTCAGTTTCATCGCTTCATGTTTTTTGCACTTGAAGAATTTTTTGAAGAGTTCTTGAAATTGTTATGATTGACTGATCTTCCTGTCTTGCCAAAGTAATGATAGAGTGTCGTTTCTCTTTGCTTATTTTTGCTGTTTTTGCCATGATATGGACTTTTACCAAGTATACCAACCCTACTGTATCACAATACAACTGATTGACTCAAACGCATTAAGAAGGAAAGAAATTCCACAAATTAACTTTGTCACA